>NW_667234.1:0-11419 GCF_000006425.1 Cryptosporidium hominis TU502
TTGCTTTGTTAGTACTCTCAACTTTTATTTATTATGATATTTTTATGCTTAATATGTTTGAGTGTAAATTGTCAAATTCAATTTTGAGATCAAAAGTCTAGAAAATACATGATTTCCTAATTTCTATTCCATATGTTTAATCAAAAAAGCCAATTATTATCATTTATTCTCTATTTGTTTCTTTTTTCTTTATTTTTATTTCTACAATATTTTCTTTTGAGTCAATTTCTACTATAATAATGAAAAAAAAAAATCTATTTTGGCGCCAGGTTGCACTTTAATGCTACATGTAGTTAATTAGATATACTTATTGAAATAATAAAAATGAATAAACTATTAACCATACAGAGTTCTAGTCAAACTTGATTTTCATTGTTAATTTTCTGAATTGTAGAGTTCTGAGCTAGTTCTGTATCTACCAATTGAACGTTTTCAAAATTTTCAATGATTTCTTTTGGAGTGATTGCCATATAGTAAAGTAATTTGCTTGTAAGCAACTTGCAGTGCTCATTTATTGAGAAATTATTACATTTAGCTTTATTAATCAGTGACCTAATAAATGGTGCATTGTTTTCCGTGATTACGAGATTTCTAATAACATTATTAATTTTCTCTTTTACTTGGATTTCTGTATTAATATTCTCATCTAATGATATTTGGGAAAAACGATAAATTCTTTTTAGCAATAGTAAATCTACAAAGCTATTACATTCCTGGTTTATTTCTTGAATTTTTTTAGTTAATTCATCTATTATTTCTTCTTCACTTTTATTATTATCGATTTCTTGTGAATTAGATTGTTTTCCAGCAATTCTTAACCTTGCTGAAATCAATTCGTTATTTGTTTTAGATAGCGATGATGAACACAAATCAACTTTTTTTTGTAATTCTATAAATTTTAAATCAACTGAATACTCTCCTAATTTATTTAAAATTGATGTAGGATTCTTATTGGAAGAAGATTTATTATTTCTTATTGAAATCACATAATTTACTTTGAAAATAACTAAAATATACAAATATTCAACAAAAATATTAAAAGCCATTTGAAATACTTTTTTTTTGAATTTGAAAAATACTAATCAAAGAATTTTGTTTAATAATAATCTTTTACAAATAAATGTGGTATTTAAATAACTTTTTTTTTTCATTTTCTAGTTTAAAGCTTGCTAAATATAGAAATTAAACTCTATAAAACGTTTAACAAAACAAGTAAGAGTAAGAAATGAACTAGTTTATAATTTGAAATTTTTATAATCAAAATTAAATCTTTCAATTATTTTTTCTACAAAATTAAATGAAAACTATTTAATCGAAAGTTTATTAATATTGATAATTTTAAATTTATCAGTTCCATATACTAGCCCACATACCCGCCAATTTCTCTGCATGCATTATTATTCCATTTAAATAATAATTAATACTAACAAAAATAAAATAAATTATTAAATTTTAAAATATATATAATAGGAAAATAATGACTAGACTTTTACCTTTATTTAGTATTTTGTTTTGTATAAAATTAATCAATTTTTTTTTGCTATAATTATATTTAATACTATTCTATGAACTTTTTTAATATGCAATAAAATAATAATTAAATTACGTGTCAAAATAAAATATTATTCATGCATTATTTAGTATGAAATATCAAATGTTATAGAGTTTTTAATGAAAATCTACAATAAGATATTAAAATATAAAGTTCTATTTATATTTCTATTTTATAAATATTCAAATTTATTTCTTAAAAAATTAATAATAAAATATTTTGATTAAAAATTGTAGAGATGAATTAGTAAAAAAATTATTAAATAATATATTTCCCTCAATTTGTTTACTAAAAGCTACAATTTTGACAAAATTTAAACGTGTTATTTCTAGATTTTGTTTAAAAATCTAAACAACTTTCTTACACATTTATTCATAATCTACTTGATTGGCTGGGATTATTCAAAGCAATATTTATGGGAATTATTTTTAAAAGAACTTATAAACTTTGGCATTACCACCTAATTTATGAACATGCAAAATTAAAAGGATGTTATTATACAAAAAAAAGTATGAAAATTAATGAGAAATTTAAATTATTGTATAATTTTACAAACCAAGAATCTATTTATTATCAAACTTTATCTATATATTTATAAACCTATTTTTGAATCTTTGATCCTCCTCTGTTCTTTATCTGGTAAACATGAATCCTTTACACTATTATTATTATTATCAGTAATAATCCTTAATGTGTTTAATTAAGGCCACAACATCAGATTCAGATTCTCCCTATAATTCCTTTCTAACTTATTTTTTAATTATTTTAAAATTCATATTAATCACTAATATAGAAAGTCTGCTAAGTTATTTTCAGATTTCCATAATATTGTAACTTGCTACAATTAAAAAAAAAAAAAGAGCAAATTGAAGAACAAATAATTAAAGTATAAAAATATTAAAACACTCATTTCTAGAAAAGATTAAATCAATGTGTATTTAAATACAATAACCAGGTTATATACACCTGAGTTTAATATTAGAACCGGTATTAATATTTAATTTATATTGAACTTTCTCTGATATTTGACTTTTTTCCTTGATTTTAATTTGGTTTTTTTAAAATTAATACGTTTTGCCTTACTTTTAAATTTCTTCTTTTTTAAATTAGACTTTTTTTTCTTTTTTTTATTCATTAATTTAACAGATTCATCATTAACGTCTTCCCATTCATTTTCATATTTATCATATACTTCATAAAGATTCTCTATCTTGGACAAAAATTTGGCTTCAGTATCGGAATATACCGAAGTAAGGAAACTGCATAATGAACTGTTCATTACCAATGGACTTTTACAATAATAAACGAAAAATAAATTTTTTATAAAATCCTTTATTTCTTGAAGAAATGATAACTCTCTTTGAATCAATTCAAGTTCAGTGAACCTATTTGAATCTTTTAATTGTTTAAGGCTTATTTCAAATTTAAATAGCTTCTTTTCAATAATTTGTGTTAGAAGCATTAATATATATTTTAAAAGATTATTAGTAAATTCTTCCGAAACTTTCAGCTCATTAACTGTTTCTTGTGATTCTGATAACTCTATTTGTAATCTACTTAAAAGCTCATTATGTCTATTTAATTGTAAATCTAATAAAAATTTTAGTTTGTCCAATAACAACTCCAATTCATTCGTAGTTAATTGCAGTAACCAAGATTCATCTCTCGATTCAAATTTCTCAAACATTTGTTCGGGACTCATATCTTCCAGTTGTGAAAGCATTTCAAAACCTGAAAATCTAGTTAAACCTTGCGAATTTTTTAGTTGAGAAAATGAAAATATATTAAATCTATTATCTTCAGAAATAGACAGCCAATTATTTAAAAATAAATTAAATGACCATATTTATATGGAATAATATCGTGCGGCAAGATAGTTCCGGATAAAATCACAAAAACTAAGCTACATGTAAACATTTACTCCGCTTGTAATCAATTTAATTTTTAGCTTGATATAAATAAAAGCCTTTCAAAAGTAATTGCCACAGTTTACACTAATTTAATAGCTTAACACAGATTTTTCACTCCTTTTTGTTTGTTTAAATTGAGCATTAATTCATTAAACATCGAATATTTTTTTTTCCTTTTATATATTTGATTCTTAAAATAGTCTTCACTGGTATTAAATTTAGTTTACAACTTTTCTCTAATAATAATTCCACTACTTTGTTATTATAATAAAATTTCAATCACTTCATAAAATATACATTTTTCAATATTACATTCAGATTTTTATTTATCTCAACATTTTCGTTTATCAATGTTACAGCATATTATCGTTTTAAACAAGTACCGGAATTGGCGCCAGTTCAGGATATATAATACACTTGCATGCAATTCTTGTTCCCCACATTGTAAAAATAATTCAAAAGAAATTTAATAATGAAAACAGAATAAAAATAAAAATGGCATAATTATAGAACTTAATTTTGCAAAAAATATTAACGTAACATCAATTGTCAAAAAAGTGCCAGTTGTACTTTTTAAAACACACTTTATTTACTTAAATATCAGTTCAAATATTTAACGATCCATAATTTATTTGAAAGCAATTGCATGTATTGCGCCCATATTTAGGTAATATATTTTATTAAACCATTTCAATAACTATTAATTTAAATGGCTGATACATCCTAACAAAAATCAATATTTTTTTTTATTCCTAAAATGCGAAGGATACTTGCCATATTGCCAATTGTTCATTTGTGTCTCTTGTTTGTCCCAAATGTTTTCTGAAATTCTTGATGCAATTTTGCTTAGTAAACTTCTTTTTGCCTTTCCCCCCCTTTTAAAATGGTTCATACGAATCAGAAGATTCTTCTGGTATTGTTTCAAGTTTTGATTCAGATTCCGATCCCGATACCGATCCCGAATCTGGTACAGTAGAAACACCAATACTATCAATAGCTTTCTTATGTAGGCTAATTATTTTCTCGTTATATTTAGTAATCTTTAAATGCTGTTTCGACATGAATGTACATAAATGAAGATTTTCAAGTATTTCATTATTGCACAAATAATATAAGAACGCAGCTCCCAATAAAGATAACAGCTCATTATTGAATGCGATTTCTCGCTGTAAAGAATTAACTCGATTAGTATGTCGGCTTGATTGAAGATCTTTTGTTGTTGATTTAAATTCTTTTATTTTTCTTTTAAATAAATGTTTAAACAGAATGTACAAATAAAGATCAAAGTGAGTTAGGTAACATTTTAGTTCAAATTTTAATAACTTAATTTCTTTTTCAGTTTTTTTAATCGCTTTTTTATTTAGCCGTTTACACAGATTATATATTGCTAATAAACTTTCTTTTCTACTCACTTGTTCTTCGTAATTCAAAATCATGCTCTTTATTTTTTGAATTATTTCTTCCATAACTTCTTCAAGAACAATTGTTCGAATACTTTTTAATTCCTTATAATTACGTCTACGAAGTAATGTAAGTACTTCTCTTTTAGAATATAAACATTCAAATACACATGGGGCTCGATCGATAGAATTATTACTATCATAGTCAGGGGCAGTATAGAAGGAACTTTGTGATTGGAATTCTGAAAAGCAAGATCCAAAACTTTCTAAACTGAGAAAAGAACTCATGCTTCTTAATGATCCATCGCTTGATTCTAATCCTGCCGATAGTTGGCTTAATGAAAAATCAATTAATGTCTCTTCGTAATTTCTTATAAACAATCCATTGTTAATTCTTGTAGAAAATAATAATATCGGAAAAAATTTAATTAAAAAAAATCTCATATCATATATAAATGAAAAACCCATTATTCTCTCTTAATAATCATAAATAAATACATACTCTTCAAAATATTAAAAAATTCTTTTTTTCACACAACAAATGACCTAATTAATTTATACTCTCTAATAAGATAGAATTTGTCAAGGAAATGTACAAGTTGATCGAATCTTCACAAACCTTAATGATGTAAAAAAAACATAGTTCAAAATCAAACAAATACCAAATATTTGTACAATTTTCTTAAAGCTTTTATGATTTATTTTATTTGGGAAAAAAAATAATAGCAAATAAGTCAGTTAAAAGCTATTTGTAACAATTCTTTATTACTCAACTGAATTCTGTTATTAGAGACCAATTTATAAATTTTTGATGAGCTTATTCGAATTAATTATTTGTGATTTGTTTTGAAAAAAAAAAAAAAAACTCGATTAAATGAACGTTACAAGTATAAATTAATAGAAGGCGCGCAAACATGTTAATTATCACTATTCTACACAATTGCCGAAAATTATAATTAAGTGATTAGTTTGATAATTGGAAATAAATGAAACATATTGCTAGTTTACAATAACTATGAAAGTAACTCATCTTATTTTAAAATATTTGTTAGATTTATTAATAATTAGCAAATTAAAGTTTGTATACTTGAAGTTGTATTTAGCTATTCGCTATATTCACACATAAATATTTATTCTATACTTTCAAGTCCAATATTAGAGCTTGTGAACAATTTTCTAAATTTAGAATTCAATTTTCTTATTTTTTTTTCTTGATTTTCACGTTCTGGATCTTTTAGAGAAATTTTTGTTCGATTTCTCTTTTTTTTCATCCGCGTTCTTGATTTTCTTCCTTTATTAACTTTACTAAAACCTTCCACTCCTCCATTAGATTCTTCTAATGACATCATATATTTTGTTAATGCAGCATTTACCCTTTTATTATTTTCTATAAAATCTTGAAGAAAACGACAAAAAAGCAGGCTGGAAAGAGACTTTTGATTACAATGTAACATATTATATAATACGTTTAAGTTAGAAATTAATTCTGAACTGAAAACAATTCTCCTATTTGTTATAACTTTAGGATCTGAATTTTGATTTAGAATAGCATCTGTAGTACTTTCAAACGCTTGAATCTTTCTTGAATACAAAATATGAAAAAGTAATTGCACAAGTTTGAATAATTGTTCACTTTGTTTGACAATTCCAGAGGATTCAGTTAGAGTAAAATCTTTGAGAGTACTTAGCCTTCTTTCATAGTTTTTGTCTTCAGGATTTAATTTAGATTTTTCATGTTCTATAGTTTTTTCCAAATCAATTAATTTATTAGCTAGAGAAGAATTCATAAAAATTAATTCATCTAAAGCCGTGCTTAATGAAAAAGATGATACATCATTTAGCTGGGAAGTATCTTTTGACTGCAAAATTTTAAAAATTTCTTCAAAAGATAATTCGATACAGTAAGCACCAAGTTCTTCTTTAGATGATAAAGGTCCACTAGAACCAATTCGATCTTCAAGATTAAGTGGGGCTGGTTTTGAAATAGATGGTTTAGGATTGATTGAAGAATCCGATTTAGACCGCTTCTTCATTACTCTTATTGATCTCGATCTTGACCCCGATCTTGATCTTGATTCCGATCTTGACCTTGCTTTGGACCTCGACCTTGTTTTAGACCTTGACCTTGTTTTGGAGCTCGAACTTGTTTTGGACTTTAAGCATGATTCCGATTTCGACCTTGATTTCATTTCGGAGTTTGAATCATGACTAGAACTTGAATTAGATCTCGAGCTAGATATATGCCCTAAACTTGGACACGAGCTTGATCTACACATTTTCATAGAATGAGCTTTACTTTGTTTTCCACTTTCTGAGTCAAATTCATTTTTAGGACTTGGATTTCCAGATGTTGAACAAGTACCAGATTTATTATCTGAGATATCTTTAGCACCTTCACCATTTACGTTATTTGGCCCATTATTAATAAAAGATATACTTAGAATTTGATAGAATTGCTTTAATTTAGATGAGTGACTTCGTTTAAAGTTGTTTTGAGCCAGAGTGTGATCGTACTTAACTAGATCATGTCTAGTTTTCAAATAAACAAAAAAAATAAATAATACAAAGAATTTCAATATTATATATAAAAGATTAAATTTGCTTCGTTTCATATAATTAATTTATTTAACATTAAAAACATGTAATAATCAATGACTAATCTTTAAATATTCTTCAAGTGGAATTGTTTAAGTAAAATAAAATTGATATAAATTACTAATTTCTCAATATTTGTTGATTAGAACAAATTACAAAGTATAAGGTCTTATATTACTTCAATTTAAGGGCAATTACTCTAAAATCTTCTTTATTAATTTTTTTTAATAATCATTCACATAAAAATTCAGATTAATTTCATGTCAATAAATGATTAAATTAAAATAAAAGATAGGGGGCCAATAAATCAACATGCATAAATATTTAAAAAAGAAAATATTCGATTATTACGATGATAACATAAATGAAGAAAATATTATTAATGTTAACTTTATTCGGAAAATCTAGAAAACTTTCTTATTGAAATAAGTTTTGTTAATTACTTATTCCTTGACAATCTATTTTTTTTTGACGTTATTTAGTGGTTTTAAATTTAATATTTAAAAGCTATTCATGTTTTATTTATTATTTCATTTTAAATAATTTTTCTGCACTCCTAGAGTTTGCATGCAAAATTAATTTGAAATAATACACGTAATAGTGAATAATGTGGAAAAAATATTTAAAAAATTAGTAATTATATACCGGCATTTGCATTGCAAATAATTAAATTAGAAATGAGTATTTGAAGATTTTTTATAAAAATATGCAATTTTTAAAATAGTCCAGTCACCAGTCTTTAATAAAAAGAGATTTAAACATTTTATTAATTCTTTGTTCATTTATTCTTACTTTCTTTTCTTTACCTCTAATAACTTTATTTTTCTTTACTAGAACTTTATCTTTTCTTTTTAAAGTTCGTTTGTTTTTTGATGTTCTTTTTCTACTTTTTTTTTGTACCATGTTTACCTTTTTTTCCAACACTTTTATCACTTTTCTTTTCTTTTATGTCTTCTTCATGATCAATATCTTCAAACATTTGATATTCTTTAGTTCCTGGTAAAGTTTCAATCAAACTTGAATATCTAGAATTATATTCAGCAATTGATATTGTAATAAAAGCGCAGAAAGCTGTTTCTTTCATATAATTGTAATTATAAGATAAAATACCACTCATATCTGTTAAATATGAAACTAAACCTTGATAAAATGACAAATCTCTTTGAATTGCTTGAATATTGTCACGATTTAACTTAAAAAGAGAATATGAAGCGGCTCTATATTCCTTAATCATTCTATTCAATAAGCTTGACATTACTCTTATCAAAATATTTGAATATTTTGTAATTGATTTAACTTTAGATTTAAACAAAGCCTTGTATTTAGTTTCCAGATTTTGAATTTCCTCATGATATTCTTCAGGATCAACCAAATATACAGATAACTCATCCTCAAACTTTTCTTCTAATATAAGACAATCAGTAATATCGCTCCTAAGCGCTTTCACAAGGAAGTCTTGTGTATACTCTAATGTTCTTTTTGACAAAGTACGTAAAAACACATTATTATATTTTTGTAATAACACAACAGCTACTGTTGGCTTATACTCTGCTTCAAACAATTCTACTATATTTTCATCTGGATCTGGCGGAATTCCGCCAGATGCTTGGCGATCATAGCCATAACTTAAACCTCTTGCACCCGTCTGTAATAATGGAATTTCTGCACTAAATTCGACTCCATGCTTCTTATGACTTTTAAACAATATTTGGCGCTGGCGCGCAACTCTTTATATTACTTATTCTAGAAAGAAGTACTATGCAAAGTAAGCATTTAAATAACATGTTGTTAAAAGGAGTCCAAATTAATGTTATGCAAACTTATATTTCAATTTAATGTCGGATTCTAAAACTTAAAAAACATAAAATACAAAATTTTTCTTATCATGAAAACCTGAAAATTTGTAAAAACATTAATATTAAAAAAAAGAAAAGAAAAATTATTTCTTTTGTAAGCTATCTATCCAAAGAATAATAGTCTCTTAACTTTATTATAAAAAGCAACAAATAATTTAAACAATTTAATCGCTTCCTTAAATCAAACAAATTCTAATATTAAAAAAGTTTGAGAAATTTTTAATTGTGAACAACGTACCTCCTGCCAATTTGCCAATTTTTCCTTTTAATAAACAAAAATTAAAGTTTGGCGGCAACACCTTTTAATATTTGAAATATCGTCTTCATAATCATTTTTGTATTTTAAAATTAAAAAAAAAAAAAAGTAACTCATGTTGAACAAAAATGAATAGAAACTATTATAAAAATAATTATAACAAATTTCTACATTAAATTTATTATAAACTTAAATTATTTACATTTTATGCACTTATTTGATTTTATTTCTATTATTCTACTAAATTTTGTTATTTATAACTTTGTAATTTTCTCGTAATATTATTAAACTAATGCAAAACCTTCCTTACCTTCTGTAATTGCCTGTAATAATTTAGCTTTCAACTGCTCTTTGCTTGAATAGTCCGGAAGATCTAACTGATTAAAGCAAGTATGTGCTGATGGTAATCGATTCTCACCAAAAGATTTATGGATACTAAATCTTTGTGGGCCTCTCATACCCATCAAATTCTTAAATCCACCTATCGGCACCCTTGAAGTACCTGTAACAAATTGTACAAACGTTGCGAGCCGATTCTGATCAAATTCCTTTAAACATTCCCAGAACCAAATAATTTGTTGAGATTTCCTATCATAATTATGATAATCAGTATTCTCCATTAAGTCATCCAAGTCTATTGTAGGGGATCCTGATATTAAAAGTTCCAATTCTTTATCATCAAAGATTGCAATTAAACGAGCAGGAATTAACTCATGGAATCCTGATAAGAAGAAACTAAGCTGTTTCTCAATCAATTTTACTGTCTTATATTCACATAGTAAGCATACATACTCATACTTATTTTCATCATTTACTGGAATATTTGCACCATTTGGTTTTAATTCCACTTGTTTACTTCTACCAAATTCATCTATTGTTGTTGTGAAGTTTAATTCTAATCCCAAATCTTCTATTGGATGCTCCAGCATTACATTCAAATTCTTATAAAGTTCAGGATCTATTGATTCTGCATCTGATGGTGTTATTGGTTGTCCTAACATATTCTTATAAAATGATCGAGTAAACCATGCATCCAAATGTTGACCATCATAAATACATTTCCCTATTATACGTCCAATAAATTTAAAGAAATGAAGATGATCAGCATTTATATAACTTAATGGATTTGGATGGTTAAATTCACTCTTTGATCCTTCTCTTCTAAATAAAGCATAATCAGGATTGAACATTTCTCTAGCTAGAATATTATACCATTCTCTAGTTACACCACCTGCATCTAATCCCTCTTCATTATGGAAAGTTATATGTAACTTTTGTTTCAATTGATCAGGACTCTTTGTACTTATTTGTTGGAAACTGTCCATAAATACCCGATTTCTTCGAACTACTAATCTTAACTGATGGTTATCCCCACTTCTATAACTTCCACTTTCTTTTCTTAATTGTTTAAGACGATACCTAAAGTAACATCTCTTATTTTCAAAGTTTACTACCATTGGAGCTAAACGTAATAACGGTACTAAACTTCCATTTGGTGGTAAAATTAATTGAGGGAAAGATTGTAATAAGATATTTAAAGATTTCTTGTGTCTATAGCTAAATTTAATGATCTCATGATGCTTTTCTATGCATTCTGGAGATAAATTCTTTAAATTAAAGCTTGAATTACGAGAAATATTTGATGATGATTCTAATTCATTTCCATTATTACTATTTGAGTTTATTGATGTTTCTGAATTTGTTCTACCCAATAACTGGTTATTTAAATTCTTTGATAAAGTTCTTATTAAAGAAGGAGTTGTTGATTTCAAATCTTCATCCATTGTCTTAAGTTCCAATAAGTTTGCTGATTCATTTAATAATTTTGTTGTAGAATCTGAGTCAAATGA
>NW_667240.1:0-11802 GCF_000006425.1 Cryptosporidium hominis TU502
TTTGGAGTTAGAATCCTAATTAAAATTGAAACCTCGGGGTAGGATTGCTTAACTGAATTCTTATAATAGAAGTAGACTATGTTAGAGTAAAAGTCAAAACGCTTAATATTCATTTCATTTGATTCTTGTTCTATATTCTCACCAACAATATTCTTAAGCATATCATTGTTGTGCGTAGTCTCAATATCGGTCAAATTTTGGTAAATGCTTTTTGCAAGCTCTGAATTATTGTAGAGCTTATTTATTAATGCTCCTTTCTGATTTAAATCTGAATAATGACTTGCATCACCTTCATACCAAAAATTGTATTTATTAATACTATCATTTTCTATAGAATTGAAACTTTTTATGTTTTTATTCATGAATCTTTTAATACTCAGTATTAAAGGTTGAGGAACTATCTTTTTATCTTCATCACATGGTCTTAAAGATAAGTCAAAAGGAGTGTATGGGTTAAGAGTAGAAATATCCAAATTATAAGTACTTTTAATTGCAGAAAGTGATAAATTGTAGATATCTTCAAAGAATTCGCTGGGAAATCGATTAACACAATAATCTGTGTGTAGATTCTTTGATTTGTAGACCATGTTACATTCAACAAAGGAATTTTCCTTGTTAATTTCATCAGACTCTTGATCAGAGTTTCCTTTGCCTATATCTTTTTTAATACTAGTATCTTCAGTCTGAAGTTCCTTCTGGAAAATAAATGTTAAAATTTTTATCAAATATTGCTTAATTGTATTGTAAACCCATAGAATAATTTGAGTTACATCTCTTTTATTATTTTTAGGAGATTCAATACCAGCTGGAGTAACATTAGAGTTTAGTACGTTAAATCCTCTAGAATAAAAGCTTGATCTAAATACTTTATGACTACCTGGGATTTTTTTAATTAATAATACAGGTGTAAAGAAGAATATAGAAACTTGATCAATTTTTATTGAGTTAATAAAAGCTTTAATAAACGAAATATCAACAATTTCCATAACTTCATCTGCATATATAATTTCATGAGGTTTAATTCTGTATTTGCTAGCTTTGTAAACTATATTATATGCAAGGTCTCTAGTAAATTCGGTCTCTCTATAATTGNAAATATATCTGCTACATTTTTTGCCTCCTCTACCATTCTTTCTGATACTGGCAATTCAATGATATACTTTACTGCTGATATAATTGCTTTAACTAAATTCCACGAATGGTTTAATTGATATTTGTAGAGATCTATTGATATATCCAATGTTGAAAACCCTTCATAATTTACTACTCCTACCTTAATTGGGTTAGAAATTCCAATAGACTTTAAGTATTTGCGCAATATTCCCTTATAATTTCCATCTAAAAGATATTTAATATACATAGCAGGGATCTCTTGNTCAATTAACAACTTGTATTTCAATTGGAAATCGGAGATTGATTGTGTTAATCCCAGTTTTTTTAAATCTCCGTATAGTAACAATGTTCTTTGAGATTCTAATGAAAGGGTTTCCAACATATTTATAGTTATCATCAATTCTTACTATATTAAAACCGTTACTTCTAATATGAGCAAAGTTCTGAATTACATATTTTTCCAATTTGTCAAGAGGTTCTCTTCCAACTATAGCAAGTTTCATGTTATTAGGTGAATAGAATTTTGAGAAATAGTGACGAACTTTTTCATAGATCTCTCCTTCTGATAAATGTGGATTATTTAATAGAGTATTTTTATTTCCATAATAGAATGTGTCAAATTTAGCATTTAAGCCAATTATTTCTCTTTCAATTTCTCTTCTTGCCCAGAATTCACTTCTTTTCATTCTATTTAACTGGCTAAATATTGTTAGCATTGCTTTGTTAATAGTATCATTATTCAACAAAGGACTATGGAAATAGCTACTAAATCTGAATATGCTTTCACTAAGGTATTCAGTGCCTATTGTAAATGAATATACTGTAGATTTTTCATGAAGGTCCAAATATATTCTTCCATTCAATAGCTTTATAAAGTTATGGAACTCATTTATATTTGGATATTGATAAGAAGCTAACAAAAGGCTATATTGCACTAAATTTGATAATCCAATAATTTTTGGAGGGTCGTAAAGAAACCCGACATCAACTAAAATTGCAACTTCAGACTTTTCTGCATCTTCTTTGCTTACTAAAAAAGCCTTCAAACCGTTTTTAAATTTAATATAGCGATATTTTGCTTTATCAACTCTGGATTTTATAAATTTATCGTCATCAATCACTGATTTAATGTGTGGGCTCTTAGAATCGTAATTATGAGCCTGGTTTGAAAATGAAAAGCTTTTCACACAGTTTTCAGAATTATAGTAATTAAAGTTTAATGGCAATAAATAAACCAAACCAAAAAGAAATAGAAACTTCAAGCTTATAAACATTTTATTTCTTTATTTTTCATTGATTTATATGGTTCATGCACTCTTTTTTCCCACAATTATTTTTTTCTTTACACGTGATAATTTTTTTTAAAATTATACGATACCGGCATTTATATAAATACCGGTATCGTGATTTAAAAAAAAAAAAATGACAAATTTAATAATTTCATATGAGAAAAAGTTATTGAGAAATTCTACAGGTATAAACAAACTTATTCAAAAGTAATTATAAATCAATATTTTGAGCTTTACTCTAGCGAAAACCTAAATTCGCAAATTTAAGTACTTGACATCTCTACCAATCGTGCTAGATATATTAAAAGTAGTAATAAACGTCGTTCATTAGTATTTTTATGCATCAATCAACCTAATAGGGATCCTAATAAACTTGCAAACACCAGAACTAGTTACCTGGTCTAAGTCTTCAATACTAACAAATCCTGAGGGAATATAATTTTGTAGCTCTTCCCATTTCGAACTTTCTAAATCTTGTTGAGTTGCAATCAAGAACTTTTGCGAACTTAGAATTAAATTAAATGTATTAATAAATGTTTCAAAATCCAATTTTTTCAAAGATGGCTTTATTTCTCGTAAAACATTAAATATGCTTATTCTGGAAGTTATTTGAAATAATAGTCTTGATTCGTAAGACCCAAGCTCAAAACCTAAATCTTCATTCAAAAGTATTTTATTCTTTGCTTGATCAAATATCTCTTTTTGAATATTTTTAATAAAAGTGATAAGATTATAAAAAATATCTAAAACCTTTTCAGAGAGGACTGAAACATTGTCTAGCCCTGACAATTTAATAGCCAGTCCAATATGTAAAGCTTCATTAACATTTGGGAAAAACTCAATTTCTGCTCCAGATAAAGAAAGCTTTTCATTGAAAATGGTAAAAATATATTCAAATACGACTTGGAATGCAACTGATTGTGAATTAAAGTATGAAAATGGAACATATAATAGTGAATTTGAGTTCAAAGAATTATTTAAGCTTATTTTATTTAAATAATAATAGTTTGTGGTAATTCGACAACAAAGAGGATCAAGAACTTTCCAAGTTTGTATGGAGTTTTTAATAGGGCTAAGTTTCGAAGAAACTTGATTGTTCTTCCCACTTTTATTACGTATTCCTGACGTGAATTGATTCAGTATTGTATAAGCCTGAACTGGATTTGCGTTTCCAAGCAATGCGCCTTCCAATGATCCATTATTACATAATAGTGAGGACAGCTCCAAAATTTGTTCAAAAGTAATTGAACTGTAATCGATTTCCAAAGATAAAATCGACGTTTTCTGCTCTTCAAAAATTGATTTCAAGAATAACCGAGATACTTCGCTCGAACTTCGATGAATATTCTCAGATTTGACTTTGTTTTGAATAGATTGTTTAATCTCTTTAAATTTTTCCTGAGAAATGATTCTATTCAAACGGAGAATTTTTTTAGATAATGATTTAATAGCTAAAAAAATTGAACCTAAGAATCCTTTGATTTTGATTTCAATTCCAAAAGGAACTCCACCAAGTTCTGATTTCAGGATACTTGAAATCAAAAAAGCTCCTTCAATGCTTTGCATTTGCTTAATTATATCTCTAGCTGAATAATTAATACAAGCAACTAAAACTTCAAGTGATAAAATTAGCTCTTTGATGGACTTAGTATGTACCAAATCAATAATAGGCCTGTTTAAAACATTTTTATTGTTTTCAAGCTTTTTTGGTTCTGGAAGCATGATTCTAAGGAAGAATGTTGCAGAAGGAGCCTGGTGATTTATGTTATTGAAAAAAATAAAGCTGCTATATACTGGATAATTAATATTGTCTTTAATCTTTTTATGAAGACTTTTAAACTTTGATGAACTTTCTGCTGATAAGTAATCTAAGACTGCATTTTTTAGAATTGTAGGTGTGTATATTCGATAGCTTGCACTGCTTGAAAAGTTTAGTAAGGGAGTGTTACCCAGAAGTTTGTTTCTTTTCCTGATCTTGAACTCAATAGACTTTGCATGAATCTGACTAACTGCAGAATTTACTTGGGTGAAAAATTCGGCAGAGATCTTCTCTACAATGTACTTGTTATTGAACATTGGGCAAGTTCTAAATTCAATATCCTTGTCTTTAGAACTGATCATTTTTGAACTTGGATTGGCCTCAATCCTCTTCTCTTGTTCCTGTGCCTGTTCTTGTTTCTGTACCTGTACCTGTACCTGTACCTGTACCTGTTCTTGTTCCTGTTCCTGTTCCTGTTCCTGTTCCTGTTCCTGTTCTTGTTCCTGTTCCTGTTCCTGTTCCTGTTCCTGTTTCTGTTCCTGTTCCTGTTTCTGTTCCTGTTCCTGCTCTTGATCCTGCATAAAATCAAGTTCAGGTACTTGTTTTAAATATGAATTTTTCTCAATTTGAGAATCATCGCTATCCTGGCCTTTGCTTGCCAATAAGGCATTATTATTCCTATTCGGAATTATAGGGTTATTATTTATAGGAGTATTTACATTCAATTCTGGAATAATACCCTGGTCTTTGTTTAATATACCAAAATTATCTTTATGAAAATCCGTGAGCTTTACAAAAACGAGCAAATTTTCGATAGAAATTTTATTCAAAAATGCAGAAATCTCTTCCAAGCTTGAATTCCTTATAAGATTTCCAGCAATAAGAACTTCCTCGGGAGAGCATCCCTTAATATCAAAAGAATCAATAATCTGTTTAGATATTTGCCTTGGAGAAACATCAAAATAGTAATCGAACTTGTACTTGAGTATCTGCTTGATCTCAGCAAGAATCTCCTGATTTACAGGAGAAGATTTAATATGTTCTAAAGCAATAAAAGTTGTCTGAATAATTGATTTAATCTTATCAATTCCTTTAAACGTAAGTAAAAACCTGATTTCAAAACTTGAAAATGAGTACCTGTGAGAATTAGTTACTGCCTCCATCTTTAAGATCCATCCTTTTTTTGTAAGAAAATTGCTCAAACTCTTCTCAGAATTATCTTTGAGTAAATATTCTAAATAGGAACTTGGAGAAGAATCCCAAAGAACTTCCTGATAATCTATGGGAAACTCGAGAATTAGCTCATTAATAGAATGAGCCTTAACATAAATAGCGTTTCCAACTACTCCAAGGTGAGGATGGCGAACTATTTTTGCTAAGTCAAATGGAAGTGGATTGGAAATATTCAAATTCTTAACCAAAGAAAAGTTTAAAACTACTTCATTTGACAACTTAGCTATGGTATGCTTACTGGCTACGACTAGAGTCATAATACTAGAGCTGTACTGTTGATAATAGAAATTCTTTACTTGTTCAAGTAAGTTAATCTCTGAAATCTCTCTAGCTTCTTTAATTGATTTATCAGTAAGAACATTTAATCTCTTAAATATATTGTCATCCAAAGATATGTCTCTAATAACACATTGAAACAAAAATTCACTATCATTCAGTAAGCTCTCAAATGTACCAGAATATTCTTTAGTCTTGGCAAAAAATAATTTCTCAGGAAATGAAGGATTCCTAATCATGTCGCTTAATCTGTCCAAAGCTGTTGAAATATATTGGCTTCCAACCTTTATAGTAAATACTGAATTTCTCTCATAAACTTTCATATCTATTTCTCCATTAATTGAAATAACAAAGTTACAAAAATTGGAATTATCGACAAACCGATAGGTTCCTAAACAAAGTGATTCTTGTACCAAACTTACAAGACCTGGAAGATCCTCAGGGTCCATGACAGATCCAACTCCAATAGAGAGAGTAATTATTGAATATTCAAAGTCATTATTTGATACAAGAAACACTGGACATCTGATTCTGAAGTTTCATGAATTTATATGTAGAACCATCTATCTTTGATTTCATAAATGATGAGCTCTCTACCTCGCTTACTGTCCTCCCTAGTTTTGTTATTATAGGCTTCGCCAAATATGAGCTAAACCTTGAGATAACATCAAGTTTTTTTCCATTCTTAAATTTCTTCGCTGAAAATGCTAACACAATTTGAGTAAACAACCAAAATATACGCAATAGCCTCATTCTTTATTAGTAATAAATTGTTGTAAAGCTGGCTGTTCTTATACTATTTTAATCTACCTGTAAATTTATTTTAACTTTCATTACTCTTCTGCAAAATATTTTTTACAGAATTACCAACCCTAATTGTAAATTTAAATTACTGGTATCGAAAATCTGGCGGGTTTTGCCTGACTAATTTTAATTTAAAATATTGCAAAGAAATTTGCAAAGATTAACTTCAAATGTCTTCGGTGAACAAAACTATATTTTGTTTCCATTGATTTTAGCTTCTTAAGCTTTATTTTTATTTACCCGGTGTTGGAACTATTTATTAATTTTCTCTACATAAGTAACTGATTCTATTTGTTCTAAATGCATTCATGCAAAATTCTAAATTAGATCAAAATCTAACTAATAAATATATAACTACTATTTTTATATGCTATGTATTTTTAACTATATTCAAATCTGTTTTCTCAATGCTTGTAAGAGTACACTCACTCCATTTATATTAATCATTTAAACCCTTTAAATAAAACTAATGTATACAGATACATTGCAAAATTAGCAATTTTAAAGTAACTTAATAAATGGAAAAAAGAGATTAAATTCATAGAGCTAATCTACCTATGTTTATTGTTAAAAAACAGTGTAATATAACATTACATCATTATACTATTTTGTAGCTGTGAGATAGTTTTTGAATGACAAAAAAAATAAATATTCTAAATCACATTCAATTGAAAACTGTATTTGGATGTTCAAGAAGACATTTGTAGTCGCTTCTAATATCTTTATAACCACTTGGAATGAAGTCCAGAGAAGTCTTGGAAGCCTTCAAATTAGTTACTTTTTGAGTGGCAATCATAATACGCGGAACAGTTTCTATATCAGATAACAAATCAGAGATGTCGGATAACTCCATTTTATCCAAGTATTCTCTAGTACCACCAACAAGATTCAAAATACTAATTTTTGATAAAAGAAACTTTGTTTCAAAGACATTATCTACAAAATTCATATTCTCTAAGATTTTATTAACATAACTCTTGGATTTATGGCTTTTAAGAACCTTGGAAATGGATTGATTTAATTCCTTGTCTAGAATTCTATTTAATGTTCCTGCCAAAAATTCAACACTCCTGATGCTTAGTGACACCACAACAAAATTATTCGCAACAATTGATAAAGAAGAAGCGAAATCAATTTTTTTGTCTGACGAAATTCTAGATGAAATTTCATTGGACAAAGCTTCTTTGATAGCAGTTGCCTTAATAAAGCTCGGAACCGTTAATTTACCAATAAGTAATACAACTGTTGAGTAAGAAGCATCAGCAGTAAAGTCTAGCTTATGAGTATACATACTTTTATATTCATTTGGAATAGTGGAAATATCCAAAATAGATGTATTGATTTCTAATATTGGAGCATAATCATTGGAATCATTCTTATCATTATTGTGAACTTCTTTGTTAAAGAAATTTAAACTGTTTTCTTCGTTAATTTCCATTGAGAAGAACTCATGGCCAAGACCTTGAATAAACACATTCAAAATGTGATTGGCATGGAAAGGAGTGAGGTTACCTTGAATAAGGCCATAAATAGATGGAGATGTGAATAAAGAAGAGTATACTATTCGGATAAGCTCAATATCAAAATCATTCTTAAGAGAGGTACCAAGTCTTAAAAATGAACAATGCTGGGAAGAAACTATTTGAGTAACAATTTTTAGATCCTTTTCGAATTGTGTATAACCTTCATACAGTCTCAATAAAGTATTTCTAGCAGCTTTCTTCGCGCGAATAACTATTTCCTCTGTTAAGTAGCTATCAAAGGATAAAATAGTATTTAAAACGTCATTCATGATCAAAGTAAAATAGTCGATTGGTGCATTTACAACTAGAAATATTTCAAATGGATCTGAAATCATATCGCTAAATGATTGAGCTGGAATAAAGGCTATATTTGATTTCAATCTATTTGTATAGTATAAAGTTTCACTCAGCTTAATGTTTAGAATTGCAGTCAAAATGTGAATTGTAGCCAGAATTAAAAAAGATGAAACTTCACCATTAAACTTTTCTAATAAAGGACTCCATTTACGTAAACTAAATTTCAGCTCAAGATTAACGCTCTTGCTAAATAATCCATTACTGGAGAACCATATTCCAGATGTGGTAATCGATTTATATGCCATTGTACGAGATATTATGGTCTCACTGCCCAATTCCTTAAGATATTTGTAGTGGATATCTAACGACTTGTGTAGATGAAGTAACTTTTCAAAAATAGGCGCTGAGTGGAAAAATGGTAAAGAAATATTGCTGATTAAATCATTGTTTGGTAATTGTAGACCAAATGTATCAACTGCATATTTTGTACTTAAGGAAGATAGTTTATTGGGAAAAATATCAGCCATTTTAAATATAAAAACTCTAGTATTCGTGTGAGGCTCAATTGTTTCAACTGGGAATATTCCAGACTTTTCATTTTTTTTGAAGAGTGACAAATGATCCAATTGATCAGGAACATAAAGAGTAACTGTAATAGAATTCAAGTTCATTTTTGAAATGAAATACTCAACATTTGCGCGTGTAAACTGAGTGTTAATATTTGAATTGAGAATGTTGGATGAAGATTTGGACATAATGAAATGCGAACTTAAATAGTTCTCTATAGCCTCCGATAAAATTACTGTTGACTTGGTGAGGTGATAATTGAATAAATTCTGTGCTTCAGAGAAAAGCTTGTCGCTAGAAACAGTTCTCTTTATTAAAGTGAGGTAAGAAACTATGGATTCAATTATAATTGGAATATTTTGTAATCCTTTTTCAGTCAGATTCACTTCCAAATACAAAATAGTGGTGGTATATTCAGAATAGTAGTAACTATTTACATTATTAGCAAATCTATTCATAAAAATAAAGTTTAAAATACCACTTCTATGTCTGGAATTGAGGATACTTAATATAAAAGCTTGTCCATTTGATGCAAGTGATTCCAAATCATAAGTTTCAAATGGTATATAAAGCCTCAATATATTCGTATGGAAGCCATTTCTTAAAATAATATTACTTGTCAAGTTTTTGATAGCCATGTTGGCTTTATTGATTTTATTACAATCTAAATCATCTGTCTTTCTGAGCTTACCTTTTGTCAATGAAGAAAGCCCTTTAATGAGACTTGAATTATTTAATTTACCAATGAATATTGCGGACATGGCATGAGGCTTGAAGATACTATTAACAATTTGTCTTGAGTATTTTGGTAATTCGACATTCAATTTAATAGAACTCTTGAAACAGGATTCCGAGAAAATGCTTGAAATTTGTAAAGATTCGCAGCCAAATGATGGTAGATTACCGTAAATCATTCTAATCATAAGCTTGTCAACCTCAATTGAACTTGGATCATCAAGAATTTTTTCAAATTCTTCTGAAGCTTGTAGAATTTCGACAAAATAAGAACTATTTTCTAAATACGATTGGTTTTTAATAGTATTTAGAAAACAGTCAAAGAACTTATTTGTTTGTTCAGTTAAAAATGTGAATATCAAAGTAGATCTGGTTGCATCTATCTTAATTTTAAAATTAGCATGAGTTTCCTCGCTAAAAACCTTGCTCATACAAACATTCACTTGTTTGCTGAATATAAATAGAGCAAAATATCTAATACCAGGTAAATGTATTGGATCGGAGGAACTTCCACTATTAAAAGTTATTCTAAAATCAGAATAAGAACTTTCAAATGGCTGCTGAATGTTAAACAAAGTAAAGCCATTATTGAATGACTTTCTTGAGATTAAAACATCTTCATTAAGATAAACATCTCTGTATTTAAAAGTTTCAAAGCCATTCTCGCCACTAACTTTTTCTAACTCTAATAAAGAATGGGAATAATGTGACTTACTCTTTGAACCAATATAACTGCTAATTAAATTTTCATTTAATAAAAACAAGCATGCGACTGAAATTAAACTAATTAGTCGAAACATGCTTATATTCAATATCAACTATCTTTCAGTTAATGCTGAGTATAAGATTTCTCGGAAAAGCAAAGCTGACTTCTTATACTGAATATAATCTGCAGAATAGATCGTAACTATGATTTGAATTAAGATATCAATAACTATTACTCTAAAAATTAATTCCGCCTTTAACTCTATATATTGGTACCGTTCTACAAACCTTAAATTAATGGAAAATGAAGTGCTGTCTACCAGGCGCCAAGCCTCTAAAGATTAGAAAAACATTCAAATTTTAACATGAAATGATAATGCAATTAATTGCAGGTACATTCAATCATTTATTATTATATTGAATCTAAGCTGCTATTAAATGCTTATCTCGTAACTACCATCGAAATTGAGCTACTTTACCATTCTTTGTATCTGAAGAATGTATGAATTTGATCAAGTGGGCGGATTTAATTGATCAATTATTTTTTTAAATATTTATTTGTTCTAGAGAGTGCGATTTTATTTGCATTAAATAAGTGAATTCAGCTTAATTAGTCTAAAATACTTATTTTTTGTAGTACTACTAGATATCAATTACGAATGGTTGTGTGGTAGAAGCAGCAAATTTGAAATAATATATTAAGTTGAGAAACAACACTTAATTTTTTCAATTCTAGAGGTTTTATAGGAATTTACGATTTACTACGGTTCTGATAAGGCTAAAATTGGCTTTTTAAGAGAAAAAACATTGTGAAAATTCTTCAATGAATGAGTGAATTCATTGGTAGCATTTCATTATTTAGCACTCATTAATACATGAAATATGTAGCTGTTATTATTTAAAGAAAATTTACTTGAATACATCTTTTATATCTATTAAGTAATAAAATTGTTTTCAATTGCGATCTTTTTTACAATACTTGTTGAGTTGATTCTGTTATACCCTTCTAATTTGAATGAATTTGCTTCTGCCAATTCAATAGCTGAAACATGAGTCTTTACAATAGAAATAAGAACTTTAGCAGGTTTAACAAAAACTCCCCATTTGTTAAGGAATTCATTATAGTTAAGATTAAGTAAATATGCAACTTGAATATATTTCCAGTTTGGATCTGATTTTCTATCAAGTAGAGAACCGGAATACTGATCAAGAAGTTCAACCATATTTATATGAGGAATTTCAATACTAGCAACAGCACGATTAACCCCTTTCTTGAATTCATCTCTGGAAATGAGAGGAGTGACAAGAGTAAAGTACTTATTATAGAATTGTACTGCCAAACTAGTTAACTTGATGATGCTATATTCTGGTGAAGAAATCATGATTTTGAGCAACAAATAGCTTGTTCCTATACTATAGGGAGAAATTGCAAACTCAGTTTTTGGATACTCTGAAGACGTAAACTCTTTGAATGCGTTTTTAATATCCAAGTTCACAACAA
>NW_667243.1:0-11955 GCF_000006425.1 Cryptosporidium hominis TU502
CGACGGTATCTTTAAGCTTGATCCTTTTCATTATATTCATTTAATACTTTTAGATCCTCTTTAATGTTTGGTTTTAATGATTCTGAGTGAATTAAATCATTTGATATTGCAAATAGTTCCATTTGAACTTTTGGGATCTCATCAAAGTTAAGGCTGAAAATTTTTTTTTTTATAACCAAAAGCTTTTGAATATGTTGTGGAGAATTCTGAACAATTGGACTATTCAAAATCTCAAATAATAATAACAATGGAGTAAAATTTGAATGACCAATCATTTCAGTTGGGAACTTTGTATTGAATAATTTTCTTTTAAGCCTATTTAATTGTAAAATAGCACTTCGTTTGTTTCCTATTCTATTTAAAACTGTTCCATTCATTGAATGATTACAACCAATAGGTTGATGTTTATTTTGACTATGATTATGATGCTGAATCTTACTATGAATATGATTCATATTCTGATCAAATATTTTAGATTGAGATAATGTTTGTGTTTGCATATGATTTTGACTTTGAGTTTGAGCAAAGTCATCATTTCCAGAAATTCCTCCTTCTCTTCTTACAATAGAACCAGTGTTTGAGCCGCCTCTACCAGAAGTGACATCATTGCAAGTGTCAAGGATACAATTTGCAGAATTTCCATAAAGAATAGTCATATTTTCATCTTCTTCACTCAAGTTTTCATTTGCATCTAAAACCAAGTTTTCTTCAAATGCAGAGTCTTCATTTTCTGGAAATACATTGGAATTAATACTAGATCTAGGATTATAAGGAGTTAATTCAACAGTGTCTTGGATCTTAATAGTACAATTTGGAGTTGAAATATCCATTAAAGTTGTTAATCCTCCTTCAATATTATTATTATTACTACTATCATTACTGTTAAGCTCAAACCCTTCCTTAGTAAATCTTCTCTTCCTTTTTCTACTTAGCTCAACACTTGAACTTAAAGGAATGGAAGAACCAATCCTCCTTTTTTCTTCAGATTTACTCTTATTGGATTGGACAGGAGATAATAAAGAAACATTCTTAGGCTTAATTTTGTTATTATCATCAAATACTAAGGCGTCATCACAAATATCATCTTCCTTTTTAATTCCATCCTTTTGAGTTCCTTCGTCTTTTATATCCATAAAAACAGTATTTTCCATAATTCCAGAAGAAATAGATCTTCTATGATTAACATTATAATCAGTACTATTAATTCCAAGATTATTCTTCTTAATAAACTTATCAAGTCTTAGAATTGGATCCCATTCATCTAATAGATACATAACAATAACAGGAAAATGAGTAATAAAGTCTCCAATAACTTCCAATATTTGTAATAAAGAATAGTACATCATATTGATTGGATTTACATCACAGTGACTCATTAAAGATGTGAATAATAACTCATAAGGTATTAAATTAGAAAAGTATCCATTAATACTTGATTCTTTGTAATTAATTGAGTAATTATTGACAGATTTAAATGTTTGTATTTGTTGATTTGATCCATTTATACTATTACTGTTATTTCCAAGATACCTAGTTAATAGTCTCATTGGTGTAACTTCCAGGTGAGTTCTTCCAATTGAAATAATAGCAAATAAGGTATCTAAAGCCATCCATTGATTTGGACCAAAAGAACCCAACATATTAAATAGATAGGAATATAAGAGTGGTTTGGAGATATTTTGCCTTGTGAAAGTACTTGAATATAGTACTTCAGGAATAATACTCAATTGAAGAAGATTCTGGTCCATTATATTATTATTCTTAATATTGATCAATACTTCCTGTAGGTACAAAAGGATGAATTGTTTATCGGGGAATCCATAGAGTGGATCTCTAAATGATATAATATTTCCCAAGCTTCCTTCTAGAGTTGGAGTATCATTATTTTCTAGATCTGGATCTGCTGATGATGAGGAAAGCTCCTGATTAGGATCATTTTCTCTTTGATTAATATCATTATTCTCAGAATTTATAACATGGTTATCTGTAAAGTTCTCCTCATTTCCACTGCCTCCGTCTCCTTCACCGTCATTACCACCAGTACCACTTCTTCCTCTTCTTCTTCTTCTGTTACTATTGGAAGTACTTGATATTATATTTCCAGCTCTTCGTGTAGATACAGATCTTCCTGTAATTTGAAGAGTTGTATTAAGTGAGTTAGAAGATGTTCTTCCTGGTAAAGAATGAATATTTCTGTTACTTAACATTGGGATAATTCTGACATAACTGGAGTTGTTGTATGTTGAATTTCTTACAGAGTTTGTGGAAGAACTAATATTAATATTAGAGGAAGAACCTGATACTGTATTTAATACACTAGAGCTTCCTCCTGTTCCAAAGGTAATAATAGATGAAATATTCTGTAGTCCAGAAGATGAACCACCAACTCCATTATTAAGCATTTGGTTATATTCTGTTCTTAACATTGGGAGAATATTTTGAATAGAAAATGAAGAGGATGATGCAGACCTTCCTGCAGAACCTGAAATGGTGTTTCCTTGAAGATGTTGAATCAAAGATGTTTGGTTATTATGTCTTCTATTAAATGCAGAACTTGATGAGGATGTAGACGTTAAATTCATTAATGGATACATGGAATTCTCTAATGCAGGACCATCTGCTTCATTTGTTATGTTCCAATTAGAGGTGGGAGTTGAAGTTTGAGAAATCTCATTCAAAAGTTCATACAAGATATCGTATGAACTTCCTGTACTTCCTACAGCTCCGGAAGATCTTGCCCCAACATTACCTCCTAAAGAGGATAAAAATGGGATTGAAGCACTAATATTGAGTCCTCCATCAAAACTAATATTACCATGCTGATTTCCAATGATAGAACGTATTTGATATGCTCCTCTTCTGTTATTAGTATTATTTACAGAGCCTCCTCCAGAAGCAATACCAGATGTGTTAGAGAGATTAATAACATTGGCATTAGATCCTCCTCCAGTGGAATTATTCATTCCAGTAGCGGATGATTCTATTCTGGAACCCAAGAGATCTGTTGTGTTTTCATCGGCTCCAATAATATCATGATCTCCACTTGGATTACCACTACTATTACCACTTGGAGTTGAATTAGCGCCTCTTCTTGTTTCAGATAAAGCTGATGCTGCTGAAAGTAAGCTTCTAATACCTAAACCATTTCCTGAAGAGTTGACATTAAATCTGATAGTGGTTATTCCTCCATTTCTACTATTTGAAATGAGCGGTAATA
The DNA here is from genome assembly GCF_000006425.1 of Cryptosporidium hominis TU502. Taxonomy (NCBI): domain Eukaryota; phylum Apicomplexa; class Conoidasida; order Eucoccidiorida; family Cryptosporidiidae; genus Cryptosporidium; species Cryptosporidium hominis. The sequence goes on from NW_667243.1 coordinate 3,218, forward strand.
AGTCATAAAGGTTATTACTCAAACTCAATAATTGAGCAGAACTGCTATTTTGATTGTTACTGGAGCCTCCTCCAGAACTATTATTGGCACCTTCACTAGTGGAAATATATTGATCATCTCCATCTAAAGTTAATGATGGGATTCTATTATTTCTTCTAGAATTATTTCCTCCGGTTGATCCACTTGTATTACCTGCACCTCCTAAATGAGATGAATTACCAGTATTTGAGTGGTTTCCTCTTTCTCTTGTAGCTGCACTGCTATATGAAGGGAACATTCTCTGCTGTAATGCTCTAGCTTCGTCTGCAATTTCTGCTGGAAGGGTTCTTAAAAATTCTTCAGTGGCAGTTAAAAGTACTTCTTGACGTAAAACTGGGTCTAATGAGGAAATAAATTGAATATTTTCCAAGTCTTCTCCCTGATTACTTTCATTTGCATTATTTGCTGATGCATTCCCGTCTGCCCCGCCTTGGACTCCAGCTATTGTAGAATCACCATTTAGAGTTTGACCAGAATCTTCAATAGAATTTCCACCATTTGCTGAACCTCTTAGTCTGATAATATCTCTCAATGATGAAGGAAGCATGTCCATTATTGAAGAAGGAATGGTTAGTGAACTTGAAAAATCACTTTCTCTTGTTCTTGACCCAGAATCAGAGAGAGTCATATTATCTAAAAGCCTTCTAGTGGTATCACCATCTGTTAGTTGTAATACAAGAACGTCTGATTGTATATCCTCGGGCAACTCATAAAATACTCCAGTATCAACTCCAACAATCTCCAGAATACGGTTTCTGCTTAGTCCTATCCTTTCTTCCAAAACACGTAATAGTGCACAAACTGGAACATCCTGATAGTTCATATTCTCTAAACCTTCAATATTCTGGTTAATTGAAGTATTTGCTTGATTTGTTTGATTATCATCCACTTCGAAGTTAGTGATATGATCTGCACTTTCATTTTGGACCTCTTGAATTTCTTGATTGAAAGAAACCTGAGTTCCTTGCAAGTCTTCAATTACGTTTTGATTAATCTGGTTTAAGCTACCGGAAGTTACTTGGCTATCCAATAATCCTTCATCCTCCATGTTCTCATCGCTTTCTTCATCAACTTCTTCATCATCTTCATCATCAACGCCGTCATCATCATTATCGTCATCATCATCATCTTCTTCATCATCTTCGTTATCGTCATCACTCTGCTCTTGATCTTGATGCTGTGCACTTTCTTCTCCGCCTTGTATCGAATCCATGTTTTCAGTATTATCATCCAACTGATTGTCACAAATTACATCACCTCTTTCCTGTAAATCGAATGTATGGTTATCACTCTCTTCATCTTGTTCAATATTTGTTGTAAATAAGTTAATATTATTAGTTTCAATCGGAATCTTACTTGATACTGCATCTCTTAGAAAGCTTGTAGCCTGAGAAACCAATACCAGTGGAATTAAACTAACTGTGCTATTGTTTTCATCAGTCAAAAGCCTGTCAAGATTGTTGTTTCTATTAATATCGCCAATATTTCTTATCAATGTAGACACATTAAGATTGCTTCCTCTTAAAGATGAACTACCACCCAAATTAGCATTCGTACTGGTGGCGCCACCTTCAGTGCATGTATTTGTTATACCGTTTCCATTATTTGAATTATTTTGCATGGATGTAATGACATCATCATTATTTGTTAAATTGTCAGCATTTCTGATTGCATCCATTAGAATAGAAAGTTCAGAGTTATTTCTCAAAGAACTGGAGTGTATTTCTCCAATGAGAGATCTCTGGGAATCATACAATGGCCCATTGCTATACCAAGAAAGGTTGTTAGTGTGACTATTGCTATTATTATTGCCACTACCACTTCCATGATTATTTGAATTTCCACTACTATTTATCCCCATATTATTGTCAATAATAATATTTCTTGTCAAGAATGGATGTTCAGTTGGAAGGGAAATATCATTATGGAAGTGCCAACCAAATGCAGGTTGAGAGTTGTTATTAGTGCTGTTGTTAATAGAGAAAGAATTAAAGTTATTAGAGCCACCAGAAGAGTTTCCTGAAGAATCAGAGTTTCTAACATTTCCAATATTGTAGTGAGATAGAACTGGATTAGTCAAATATCCGCCATAGCTCATCCATTGTAATATTAAATCATTATTGGATGGAGGATTTAAATTGGAAGTGTTTGGAACAAAGGTTAAAGAGTTTAGAATCAAAAATGAAAGGGGAATATTTCTGGAGTTGATGAAGATATTTCTCTGATTTAAAGGCATAGGCGGCCAATGAGCTTCAGTTGAATCCAAATAGAAGCTTGAATTTAGGCTTTCATTGTAAACTGTATTGTTTGTATTTGGGATGAGATTATTTAATAATCCTGTACCTACTCCCTGGGTTCCTAAGAACTGAACCTGTAAATCATCTCTTCCTCCTTCTCCACCTAAAGATAGGCCAGCAGATCCAGCAACTCCACCTAAAGAACTCAAATCTTCCAAGAACTGCAAATTGTCAATCTCAAAATCATCATCATCCTCTCTTAATAGTACCATCATCATATCATCCAAATAATTGTTTCCTTGAGAAGCAATTCTTCTTCTTAATGGTGCAGGACTGACTTCGTTTCCTAGAATATTTTCATTAACTTCATTCAGTTGATTCGAATTTCGAATTGTTGTATTTGATATTAGTTCTTCTCTTCTTAAAGGATGTGGAGGTGTTCTTAGGGTTGAATAACCAGCTCCATTATTAGAGTTTTCTATTCTTGCCTCGCTTTCTTCAGTAGCTTCTCTCTCGTTTCTTTGCTCCGGTAATGCTTGTTCCAATTCGCTGCTTTGCTCAATAGATGAGCTATTATTATTATTAATATTATTGTCACTATTACTATTAGTGTTGGCGCTGCCAGTAACATTACTATTTTCGGTACCCTGAACTACTGTATTATTTACACCGTCAGAAATTAGCAAGGTTGGAGTAATATTTGTATTCGTTACAATATTATTGATTCCTTGGAGAATGTTAATATCCTCATTATCTTCTTCACTGTTATACTCTTCGCCAAAAATTTCGTCATCTAAATCATCAATATCCAAATCATTATCTTCATCATCATCAAAATTCAAATCATTGTCCAAGTCATCCCTAATTGATCTATTGTATCCTCTTCCACTTCTTCTTCTACTACTACTGCTTCCTCCACCAGTACTTGTATTTCTTCTAAAAGCTGAGCTTCTTAAGTTATTCAAAATAATCCTATTCTGGCCATTACGTTCTGCATCCCTCATCAATATTTCATTAATATTTTCTCCGCCATCTTCTTCCACTTCTTCACTGCTTGTATTCATTGGTACATCCTCCAGTCCATTAATATTAGTCTGATTATTCATCTGGTAAATGTAATTAAATTCGTATTCATCTCTAATCCTAGGAGTTCTCCTTAATTCATCAACATCAGAATCTTCTGACGACATACCCGAGTCCATATCAGATTCATCAAAATTCATCCCATCTTCATCATCCCCCTCATCGTCATCATCATCATCGTCATCATCATCATCATCGTCATCATCATCATCATCGTCATCATCATCGTCATCATCATCAACATCATCAACATCACTAGTCAAATCATCATCGCCAACAATATCATCATTGCTCAAATCATCATCCTCTCCTTCAATATCAATTACCCCATCATTAATCATTGTTTCATCTAAGAACAAATCATCATTTTCATCATCATCTTCAACGTCATCCTCAACATCATCATCCATATCTTCCACATCATTATCATCATCATCTTCGTCATTATCATCGATATCTTCGCCATCCAAACCATCCAAGCTTGTCAAATCGAACTCTTCACTAAAATCGTCCTCTAGACTATCATCCAAATCATCGTCGAAATCCTCATCAGATGAATTAAATTGGAAGCCAAACTGATCTAAATCTACCTCCAATTGATCATCTTCTAACTGATCATTTCCATTACCAACTCCAATAGAATTTCTAACTTTCTTAACTTTACTATCCAAGCTGCCTTCCTTAATTGCAGCAAGACATTCACTATTTGGCATCATTACAGATCTAGAATAGATCAGATTTTTCATACAAAACAATATTATATTTGATAAATCAGAATATGGTAGCTTTACATAAAGCTTACTTAGTATGTTATAAATACTTGCTTTTCTTAAAAGTCCAGGATCTGAAATACTTGGGTAAACTTGGAGAAGAACTATTAAGTATTGAAGAATATTCAGTAAAAAATAAGAATTCACGTATTCACTTCTCCAATTATGCCTATTTGAATTACCCTTGAATTTGTCCAAACTTGCTAGCAGATTCCTTAAAGAATTCACTGTATAAACCATAAATTTCTTCAATACGAACTTATTCCAACCAATCAAGATATGCAAAAAGTAAATGAAGTGATCCATTTCCATGAAATGCACATCTTTTATATTCGACTTCTTTATCGTTGACAAGTTTGGCATGCATTTCAAATTGTATGTTTGCCAATCTAAATTTAACTGCCAGCCCGCCATCTTCAAAGGACTATTTTCTTCAGTACCGGAGCTGGGACTACCCGCCTGCTTGCATTTTTTGCATGTGCATGTGGGCATAGAAGTCATGCAATTAATAGAATTCATTACAATGTACGAGGCAATATTTCTGAAAATAAATGGAAGGAAGTTGATTTTTAGAGATTGAGTCACAAAAAGTTGATTTAACAAGAATTCAAAGGAATATGGCTTAAACTTGATTATATTGTTTGTTAAGCTATGAATGTTTGGAATTACGGTAGAGATTCCAGAGAACTCTTGTTCTAATGCAGCCTTGAGTTCTTTCTTATTTTCAGAATCAATAGTTGATAAAGACTTTTGTAAATTTAAGCAAAAACATGATACTCCCAACTTTAAATTAGAGCTATTTCTGTATCTATAGCTGTAGAATTCCCGTTTCTTTTCCTGCCACAATCTTGCATTATTCTCATTACAAATAGACAATATTGGTACCTTTGAAATCCTATTAATATTTACTGGATATGTTAGAGCAATTCTTATCATTATATATGTAAGTGAGTCCAAACTTAAGCTAAAAATTTCATCATCCTTTCTACCTCTTAAACATGAATTTATCCCACGTTTTTTTCCAAATTTACTTTTGTTTAAGATTTCTCCAAATAGTACCATATGATCAAAAATACTCATCAAAATGAACATGCAAGTTGAACTTGGTCTTAAAGCAGAATCACCTTGGACATATTTGAGCTTTTCCTTAAGCTCCAAATATTTATTTTGCTCTTCTTGTGTAGCTTCAGAGTTTCTATAATTTAAAGGTTTCCACTGAAGTAACAAGTTCTCATTCACTGGTATATTGTATTTAGAATAAATCTCCTGGTTTTCCATCAAGTCATTGAAAGTTGTGTATTTAATTCTTGTAAAAGCACTATCGTCTTTGATTTTGTTTTCATCATTCATTAAAACATCATCATTTTCAGCAGGTTCAGATTTGGCTTTGTAATTCGAATCCGAACAATGATCCTCAGAATTAGTCTTGGAATTAGAACTTGATTCATTTCCTGTCTTAATAGAATGAAGAACACAAAAGTAATTCAAAACTTGATAAAATATTTCAGGGCATCTTTGAATATAAGGGAAAAGCTCTCCAATTACACTGTTTAAACTTAATACAATAAATGGATACTCAATTTCCTTCTTCTCAAGTAGTTTCAGATCCTTCTTATAATTCAGAGTAAAGCTTCTTGGGTAAAATGAGAAGTATTTACAACTATTAGGATTTTCATTCTCTTGATTTTCCGTATTATTTTCAGTATTATTTACTACCTGTAAGTTTTCCCCATAAATCTCTCCTGATTGTATTTGCGTAGATAATTGCTTTGAAAACAATTCGTCCAACTTGTTCTCAATAAGCTGAGTCAAAATAGTAAAGTCTTCCAAAACTTGAATAGTAATTAGAGAAAGAACCTGAAGAATTCCATCAAAATATGCAGTTTTTGGAAGTCTATATAAAACTCCTAATCCTCCACCAAGTGTATTTCCCATACACATACAAGCAATATTCTGAGTTTTGTCCTTATTCTTATGCATCTCTATCATATAGAATGGAGTATAACTAAGTAGTAAAAGGGAATTATTGAATTTTCGTGTTAATATAGTTATTACTCCCAAAACAGCCATACTTGTACTTCCATTAATTCCTGGAAAATGAGTTAATATATCTAACATAGTAAATATAATATCCTTCTGATTCTTTTGTGATACCAAAAATGGAGTATTACTGCTTTCCGATACAGGTATAGATTGCTCAAATATAGGGAGCAGTCTCCATAATATCAGGCAAAAGTATTCAAACCAAATTGGGCACCTACTTGCTAACTTAATTCCTTTATCATTATATTCCTTGGATTCAGTTTCTTTATTTGCTGGAATCCAAACCAAACTGGATGGTCTTTGGCTACTCTTCATATTATTAGAATTGCTGTTAGAGTTAATATTATTGCCATTTTGGTTATTTTGTCCAGTTGATTGTCCGTTACCTTCTCCAAGATTATCACGTATATACTTTTCCATATTCTTAAATGTAAATCCATCATGTTTGGAATCAAATATATAATGGCCTTGAGTAAAAATATTAACAAAACTTAATAATGAATTAATTGGATGAAAAGATTGTTCAGGTACCTGTTCAGTATTTGAATTACTAATATTGCTTTTATTCTTTGATTTGCTCGAATTCTTATTCTGAGTCGATGTTAACTTAATATAATTGGAATCTATTGATATCCAAAATGATTTGAGATCTGTCTTCTTATAAAGGAGAATAGATAATAAAGACAAATCTGGAATTAAGCTTAGATGAATTTTCTTAGTTGGAGCACATTTCTTCGAGTATGTATCCAAGTTTGAATATATTTCTTGGTAGTTCAATTTGTTAAAGTTTGAATTACTGTCAATCAAAGGCGTTGAATTATTAAGTGATGTATAAAAAGAGTTGAATATTATAGGAAACTTGTCATTATTAAGTCTTTCATCTTGTAAGAAAGAAAGTTCTTCTTTAATGAATTGGTAACGATGGTTTGAAGACTCTGCAGAAAAAACTGACTGATTTCTCTCCAAAAGCATCTTCATAGATGTATATATGTGAAATAGGACCTTTTCCAACATATTGATTTTCTTAAGTAAAGGTGAGAACTTAAGCATAATATCACAAACAATAGGTGATGAATAGTAGACATTTTTGCTTAAATAATATAACTCTGAAGGTAGAGTTGAGTAAATCCTTAGAATCTCACTTTTTTTATCTTCTTTGGATAAAGTCTTATACGTTATAAGTTTGCCTAACTCAAATTGTTCAGAAAGAACTTTTCCTATTCTCCTAAATGAATACATATAATTTCCAGCTTCTTCTGAAATCATTGTCTTATTCTCGTTCCTTTCTGTAACTCCTGTCAAATACTCGACAATTACTTCAATATTATTTCCAAAGCAGAATATTGCATGCTCAGATACTCTAGAATCAAATCCCATCATATTTAATCTTTCTAATATTGAATTTACAGTATTTTCATCCTGGGAAGTCAGAGAAGCATCATGATTCTGTACCGAACTATCTATATTCAGATTAGAAGAAAGCTGCAAATTATCATTACTTGTTGAGCTTGAAGAACGAGCATCTGCATCACTGATACTATTTTGCTTGACAGTTTTATCATTTGATTGATCGAAGTTCTTCGCAACAAAACTATTAAATGAATCGGATTGAATATCAAAAATATGTAACATGATTTTGAAAGTAGATGATAAACATCTTATTGGGTAGAATATAAGCCAATTATTGTGTGCCATATCCAAATAATAGTTAGTTAGAACTTCTTTCCACCACAATTGGATATTTGTGATAATCATTAATAATATAGACTCAGTTAGTTCCACAGAATTAAACTCCATTCTAAAGAAGGAATCCAAGCTTGAATCAAAGATATTAAGTTCTGCAGAGTTAGTATTTGAGATTATAGGCCTACAATTATTCAAATGGAATTTAGATTTATGAAGATGAGTAGTTAAAGTTGAATTTAAATATCTTTTCCAAGATGAAAAGTGCTCCAATAAAAGAATATTATTATGCATACTCTTTGTAGCCAAATAGAGAAGGCCGTTCAAGTTATGGACAGAAGAAAGCTTTGGAAGAATATACTCACTTAGTTGTCCTAAGAATTCAGAGCTATATTTCAACCTTGAGCTTGGATTCAAAGGAGGTAACATCTTATTAACATTTTCTGTATTGTGTTTACCAATAATTTTGCCCAAAACCATCCAATATGTTGACATAGAGAAATGGAAAAGGCTCATAATTTTCTCAAAAATACCAGTCTTGTATGACAAATCTATTAAAAAAATATAAAATGTATTGTTTTGCTTGTCATCTATACACACCCTGTAGAATACATCAATTATTTCTGCAATATAGCAACAAATCTGACCCATCTCATGTTTTTTGTATTCATTGCATGCAAAAGCGGGAAACTCATGCATAATGTGGTCAGCGTGCGCAATACCGGTATTATCAATATTTTCAAATGGTGTGGACAGTTCTGGAATAGATTTGAAAAGTTGATTAAAAATGGCTACAATTTGAAAAGCAGTAAAGTATTGAAGAGGAGATAGTTCTGTCAAATTATTGGGGTTTCCATTATCATTCCTAAAGAGCAAACTGGCG
>NW_667247.1:0-12073 GCF_000006425.1 Cryptosporidium hominis TU502
ATCCTCATTTATTATTGAAACACCTATCTTTTATAGACAATAATGACCCAATTCAATTAGAATCATTTTTAATCACATTTTTTTGGAACTGCATTACACTTCAATACCAGAATTTTATTTCCCACGGTGACAAGTTATCAAATATTCTTGATAATTTTATTGATAATGAAAATAAGCTACTCAAATCCTCTTTTTTAAAAAATATTAAGTTGTTTTTTAATTCTGCTGGAATTTTTATTTCGAATTTATATTCTTCAGAAGAACTAAATAAAATTTCTTTAAGCAGAAAAGATATTCAGTTCTACTACTATTCAATTATTTCAACAAGCGAACATTTACTAGATGAAGATTATTACTTGCCTATTTGGAACAGCAATATTCATTTTGAATCTACCCTTCAACTTTCAATAAGATTTATTGTTGCATTTTCCAAATTTATCAACATTCATGATCGAAACAAGCAATTTTCTTCATATTTATTGGATGAACTATTAATTCCTTCCATGAGAATAAACTCTTATATTTATATTCCTGCTAATTTGTTACTTTTGATTGGAATTTATTATTTACCTATGGAGGAAATTTGTAACTTGATAGAAATAATTATAAGAAAAATGGCACAAAATGGTTTTTTAGATGGAATATCAATTTTAGGATTTAATACATTTACTGATGAAACATTTTTGTTAAGAAGTTTTCCTGATAACTACAACTCTGAACAATTTGAAACCTTTCTTGGGAATTTCAATTTAAACGAAAATCTTGATTCGATATTTTTAGAGCCAGAAAATAATATAAATAAAAATTTTGGTTATAATTTGAGCTCTCAAGTATTTCTGAATTTAATTTTTCGCAAATACTTATCTCTTTCATTTGGAGATATTCAAACAGTTGCATTAATTGGCTCGTGTATTCCTAATCTCTCTGGTGGCCTCAAAAAAAATATGGAATTATTAAAGATTTGCATTGATGAATACAAAGATTTATTGAAGAATAATTCTTTAATATATTATCTAATTTATAGCTCAAACATAATCAGCCTTTTTAAAAATGGATCTAAATCCGCAAAATTTACTTATAATAATATATCGGGCATACTTTATGAGCTTAATATTCTAAGATCGAGTTACTATAAAATGATTCATATTGACCAGGATCAATTAAAGCCACTATTACCAACTGGGAATATATTATTTTGCTATTATTGCGAGCAGCCATTATGCCAAACATATTTCGAGCAGAGTTGCTTTTTTGATAAAAGCAGTTCAAACACGGATTGTAATTCAATAATTTCTCAATCATTCAATACAGACCTTTCTGAAGTTCAATTAGATAAAAAAGAAATAGGTTTTAAGAATATTTATAATAGAGACTATCAGGTAGGATATTCGTTACGTTGGACGAGCAATAATAAATCAAATATAAATAGTTTAATTCAACCTGAAGCTATTCAAAGTTTAGAGTTATCATCTATGATCTTAAACTGCCCCAATAAATATTGTAACAAACCTCTACCAAGATGCGTAATTTGTTTGACAGAAATGTCTATCAATGTGATTAGTAATTCAATCAATGATGACGCTGCGCACAAGGACTGTGCTCAACAATGTAATTATAATAAATTGAGCAAATGGTATACTTGGTGTTTGCATTGTCACCATGGCGGATGTTTTAAACATATCAGTGAATGGTTTGAGTGTTTTGATGAATGCCCTGTACCGGAGTGCAATTGTTGGTGTAATTCAGTAGATCGTTGGCACAAATTATAATTGATAAAATTTGCTACTTTAATATTCACTAACTATAGGTATCTATTAATTTTCTGTATTATTTTTTCAATAGTCAATGATTAGTATCTGCTTCGTTTATTTTAACATTGACATTATCATCTTGCTCTACATTGCCAAGCGATTCATTGCTTGACTGTTCCATCTCTATAATTGAGTCAGCAATTCTTGATTCATATCTCAACGAGATTAACCATATTATTCCGATTACAATGCTAATTGCAAAACCTATAAACGTAGCAATATTTAAAATAACGATAAGAGTGTCTTTGGTTTTACCGATCATCCCACAAAACGTAACGATCCCATTTGTAAAGTCAACTGAAACTTGTCCACAATTATGAGCTTCTGTCTTTATACTATTTAAAATCATTGCACTCCCAAACATTTTCCTTATTCTATCGTTTAGAACCAAATTTAGTCTCTCGACCTCATTAGCTGCAAAGTTAGTTGGGTTAATTAAATAATCGTAACTAACACTGTCAATGTACTCTTGGAATTCAACGTATTTGCATGTATTATTATAGTATTTAATATAAAGGCTGTTATTTCCAAAATTGGGAATTTCCTTTATTCCTTCAATATCTATCCAAGAAAATGGATAACAAAAAAAATTGTGATTATACAATTCCATTGATTTCTTTACCCATACTAGCGTATGTTTAAAGCTCGAAATTGGATAGTCCTTAAAATGTTTATTATCTTTATGATATTTTTCTATGGCTAGCTGATCAATGTCTGTGTCTGCTGAAATGATTAAATTCTCTTCTGAATTTGTATTATCCTCTGTAATAGAAGATGTTGGTTCAAATATATTTTCTAGACTAGATAATTTTGAAGTAGGATTCTCCTCAATTTTCTCTTGTTTTTCGTTAATAGTATCTGAAGTATCTACCAAGTATTTTATTTTAAATGGGTATATTATTGATTCGAGAACTTCCAAGCCAGGAACCTTAATTGGCAATGACTGAGAAATCATTAAAGCTGAAACATCAGAATTAGGACTGCTACATAGAGCAGTGTATGTAGTGTAGCCGAATATAGAACTTTTCATTAACCAATTTTCTTCTTTGTAGCTCTGAGTTATTAAAACTAATACAGGCACGTCTTGTTCATCTGGTGTAGATTTCTCCACGTCTGGAAAGTACATTAGAGAATATTTTATGTAGTCTGATATATTCATGTAATTAAAACATTGTTCTGCTATTGTTTGGCTGGTGGAAATAATATTGATATATTCTGGAACAATTTTTGACATATCATTGACAAAAGAGCCTGGTAGCAATTGAACTAATAAATAGGACAGACTGCTTTCTATTGGAGCATCGTCCAACAAGCCAACTACTTCCTGATTACCGAACCTTTCAGCAAGTAAAATATCATTTGAGCTGCTTTTTAGTAGTTCATTATTATAATTCAAAAACAAATTGGAAATAAAGTCATTTTTATTCATTGCTCTGCTTTTCGTACTCAAATCTCCCAAGTATAATTCACTTTTTAAACTCTCGTTACTAAACAAGTTATTCTGATTCAACAACAATCGAGGGCTTTTATTTGAATAGTTGAAAAATATGTCTTTAATATTTTCGCTATCTTTGGACTCATCACTCTGAAGTTTATTAAATAAATCTAAATATATATGATTTTTTATTCCATGATATTCTAAAACCCTTATCCTATCAGTTATAAAATCTTTTTCATTAAGATATCTTTTGTTATCACTTTTAATCTTAATATACGATGCAAGAGGATACATACATATACTCATAATCATTCCTAATTCGGGACTTACAGTTGAAATCCAATTCATCCCTATTGGACTAAACAAGTCACTAACTATCCAACCGCAATAGTCTTTCCCTACTGTTCCTGAAACCGTTAGAATATATGAAACAAATGAAACAAATGTAGACAATCCCATAAATATGAATGCAACAGCAACCAATGCTGACCTACTTTGGAAAAATCCAATATGACTTCTTCCAGATAAAAATAGTTTTGTGTGAAGAATTGAAAAAATAATTGAAATTACTCCAATTATTGTAGATGAAACGCATAACACTGTAATTATTACAAAAACGATGTTGCTTGCAGTCCTAGATGCATTTAAAAATAATAAAATGTAAGAAATAAATTTTTTGAAAACTTCAAAATATTCATCAACACTAAATGACATTGATGAAGTATCCACTGATTTTATAATGTCAGTTATTTTAATTAAAACCGGAATCATAGAGTTAAATAAAGTTTCATTCACTGGCATGAATGAATTTACAGCATTTAATACAGAGTTCTTAAGTAATTCTTTGGCCGGAATATACCAATCTATTCCATTAGGATTAATTACTGATGCATTGGTAAAAACATTTGCTAATTCATTTAGTCTTATACTTAGAGCTGTTGGAAACCCTGCACTTCTAATGTAATTAATTGTGTCTTTAAAAAATTCAATTAATGTTTCAACTGAACCCAATTCTTGAAATAAACCGTAAAGTGGTAATGATCCAATGAATGGAACTGTTGTATTTGTTTTCAAAAATGATTTTGCAATACTGAATGAACCTGAAGTTGTGTTAATATTTATATTGCCATTTGAAAATGCATCCGCTCCAATTGCAAACCAACAAACTGATTTTAAAAAAGAATCAGAAAAGGCAAAAAAGTTTACAATAATCACAATAGAAAGGGTAATATAAATAACACATAGTCCACATAATAGGGTACTCAATATATATATACTTAGTTTTACTTTCCATAATCCGTTTGATGTTTCTTCAAATGAAACAACTCTGTCGTTCATTACTCTGCACAAAACAAACCCAAGAGATACGGCAATAAAGGTAAAGATTGAAATACCAAAAATTATACAACTAGCAATTTCTCTCCAAATCAATGCATCTAAATAGCTGGATATCAGCGGTTTAAGATTTATGTGAGTTTTATTGGAATCTGCAATAATTGCATTTTCAAAAATTATTCCTGCTAAGACACTATAATCTGAATGCCACGATTTGAACGATTCCCACATTTCCTTTTTATAAGCTAAATCACTTTCTTGAAGTTTGTCGTACCTCCCACAGTTTTTAGAGACAAATTCTTCCAGAGTAGAAACCCTGGAATAATTAATAACTTGCTGTGCCTTTTCAAGGCTAGATAAAATATATGGAGTGCTAACTGACCATGGTATATCTGTTAAGGAGGCCTCAACTTTACCAAAAAGGTATATAAATATACAAAAAATGGATGTTATGCAATATTTAACAGACATTTTACTCCATTTTTCAAAGTTAAATAGGCTTCATGTAATTCAAAGTCGAGATTCATATTTTGGCGCTAGTATATTCGAAAATTTTTGGTTAAATAGAAGTAATAAAAATAATTTTTTATTATTAAATATTTTTTTCTTGTAAGATTTTACAAATTCTAAGTAATTCCCTACATGAACTAACTACATTGCACTTAACTTGCTCAATATCTTTAATATCTTTCGCACTATTGTACAAATTCTTAGTGATTTCTAATAAGCTTTCATTAAGTTTAGGCGCATTTGAATTTAATTCAGGCTCTGAATTTAAGTTGTACCTTATTTGAGAATAATGTATGTCTCTATGTTCAAAAAAATGGCTTCTTTGATTGGATAATAGGACCTTTTTGTAGTTTTTATCGTCAAAAGCTGAACCACTTAATAATTTAGGCGAATTTAAGCACTCGTTTTCAGCAGAAACACTGTAGCATAGTGATTTTGCGTTTGATAATATTTCAAGTGGACTAATAGATAAGTTTGATTGATTAACTATCAATTTCAGCGTATGGTTAAAGTCAGAATTTACTATTGCACTTCTTCTTGCAAGTAGTATTGAAATAGCAATAAAGTTTACTATTGGTAAAGATGATTCAACTGCTTCACAGACCTCTTTATTTATATTTTTTCTCCCTCTCGCAAAACCATCTATTAAAATTTCGCTACCAGAGAATTTCCCATTTTGGAGGGCATCACAAAAGATGCCTTCCCAAATTATAATTGAATTATTCAAATCGGAAAATTCTCTAGAAAATAAAAGTCTAATCCATCTTAAAAAAATAAGTTGGGGTTCAATTTCATGCTCTTTATATAGATGAATAAACAGCTCATAATCTACCTTTTCTAAAATGCCATAAATATTTATACATCTATGTACTATCGGAGGTTTATTTGAATCATCGTTGTTCATTGAATTATTATCATTTGAATTACATTCATTGTATGTGGATTTAAACATGTATTTTAAACCAAAAACATTCATAACAGAATTAAACATAATATAAGTGTCTGCTTCTATTGAATCGCTCCTAAAAATGTGTTCTAAACTGAAATTATCTCCGTTGTATTCATTCTTTGACTCTAGACCATTAGAATAAACTCTATTATCAACAATTTTCTGACTGTGATTTATCAAAAATAAAATTGCAGCAATTTCATTCATTCCCTGCTTGTATCCCAGCTCAGGGTTCTCGCGTGTCCATGTGAACAATATTCTTTGCAAAAGTTGTCTCGTATTTGAGCCAGAAAAAAGTTGTCGTTCAGAATAGGTTCTTGTGACGTCTTTCCAAATTTCATCTAATAATTCACCATTTTTGTGCTGTTCATTCCACGGGTTATTAGCAATCTGAGATAGAGGATGAAACTTTAAAGGGTCCATTGAAGTAACTTTACTAATATCTAATTTATTTTTGTTAAAAGAGAGAGAATAATTGCTTCTCTCCATTTCTAATAATTCGTGAATTTTTTTATAGCAATCATGAATTGAAAGCGAAAAAAAATCAACAGGGATAATTCTAAGTAGAATCATCCACTTAAGACGTGGGATATCCAATATATTTTCATTTTTTCCTTGTTCATATTTTACATTACAAACTTTTTCGGTATATTTAATAAAGTTTTGTTTTGGATTACCTTTCAAATATTCAAAAAAATCTATAAAGCTTGAATCTTCGATTTTTGAATAGTACTCGTCATTCTCACAAACTTCAAAATCTGTCATTGTAAAATTTCACAATTGTACAAATCGCAAAATTGCTTAGTCAAATTCCCCGCAAAATCTTTCGCATTACAATTGGAGAAATTTATTTTTTTTCATGGATATTTGATAATAGGAAATCAAGGCGTTTTTCAAATAAACTTATATAAAAGCTGCTGTTTTCAAATATATCTTCTCTATTATTAATCTCCCTATATTTGGAAATTATAATCAATTTTCTAATTGATATCACAAAAGTTAAAATGCTTACTTCATCAATTAAAACGCTCCCAAAAAGTTCGATACTTATTAGCTGGGTTGGACATTCCTTTATACAATCATAAACTCTTTTAAACAGATTAATTTGACTCTTTATTTGCGTCTCCCATTGTTCAAAATGGAGCTCAATTTTCGATATTTCATCTGAATTTAGTTTTCTTTGACTTATAGCTTTAAAATATTTGAAAATCTGGCAAGTTGCTACCTGGGAAATATTCAAATATTCGTTACAAATATTATCAATCTCCCTTGGGAAAAATACGGAGTTATTTTGAGTTTCCATACTCCGTAAACTTTCAGATATTACGTCCAAGATTATTATCGAAAATAAACAAGAATTTTGGTCATTAAGCAAGACAATTTGTTTAATTTGATTTTCGTATTCGTTATAGCAATTTAAGCCACAGCTGTGAGAATCTTCATTTTGATGTAAGAAGTTACTACAGAAATATTTGATAATATGGACAAACGAATTAAAAGTAAGAATTGCTTTATTTTCGATGGACGCAGCTTCGTCAGTTATTAAATAAATTAAACAAACCATTAAGTTGTACCAATAATTGTGGTTAAAACACAACAAAAAAAGAATTGTTCCTTTATGAATATCATTAATGCCAATTTTTGTACAGAATAAGTTTTTAATTCGATCATTTTTTTCAACTTTTATTTCCAGAAATAATTCAGTTTCCAGAGATTCAAAAATAGTTCTTATTATTTTGCAAATCAAACATTTTTTTTCAAGTGTTAACTGTGTTCGATTACATATGTTGTTACAAACCATCTTTAAAATTTTATCAAATACTATCTTTTCAAGTTCGTATACTATAATATACGGAATACTATCATGTCTTGCTATGTTTTTGTAAAACCTAATAAAAAAAATAGAAAATTCCAAAATTGCAATTTGATCTTCGAAAAAAAATCTTCCGATTTTGCTGTTTATTAAATCTATATCAGTTTTTTCCTCAGAGTTCTCATCTTTGCTAATCTTATATTTAGAAAGCTCTTGGTGATAGATCAGGTCAAAAACAGACTCTATTGTTGAATCAGATTGTTCATTTTCTAAAAAAACAAAAGACAAATTATAATTATAACCAATAAAAGACAAGCACCCTGTCAATACTTTAACTAAGTCCGTTAATATTGATAATTTTCTAATTTTCGTCTTCTCATTTATGTATTGCTCTTTATTGTTTGCTGAAATTAAATGTTTTATGGACTTTAAATTGTTATCAATTAAGTTGAAAAGTTTCTGAACGAAGGTATCCTTCTTTTCTGATATAGATAGAATCTCAATAATTGACGAGTAGAATTCAAATAAAATTTTCGGATGAATGATTTTATCAAAGGCTGGAGATAAACAAATTAATGAGTTTAATTCTCCAGAATCAATATATTTAAAAACATTATTAACAATTATTTTTATCAAGTATATATACTCTGATAGATTTTCATTAAAATAGTTCTTTGGATGACTTATTGATAAATACAGATTATTGTCTAGATTAGAGAAATCTATATAAAATGTTCTAGATTTTGAACTGACATTTTTCCAATAATAAATTAGATTTTCCAAACAATTTAATTTTTCATTTATAGGAAATTCAAGTTCAAATAGCAAACTCATTAGTTCTAACGCCGTTATTCTTAATAGTGGGTGCTTAAATGATGTAAAGCTATCTCTAATAAAAACCAACAAATTTTCGTAAATTGAATTGTCTATAGATTTGAAAGAATTCCAACAAGATTGATTTTTAAATTTTTTCAACAGAACAATTCCCAAATTTAAAATTCCATGAATTAAGTTATATTTATTCTCTGAATTGTTAACCGAAAATTTGATAGATTGAAAAATTAAATTTAGTAAAGAATTGGCTTTAGAAGCTTGATTATTCGAGTTAATGATAAAAATTTCAAGCAGGATTCCATCTAAATTTGCATTAGAAATTTCATTTAGTGGATGTAAACTCAAATTAGGGATATTTAATGTTAAAAAAATAATCTCTCCCAATAACTTTGAAGAATACATTCTAACGAAATATGAACTTGAATAAATTGATTTAATAATGCAAATAGCAAGCTCGTATGAGCAATCTACCCATGAAATAGATATTTCAGTAAGTAGTAACAGAACCATTCCTTGAAATTGCGTATGAGTAGAATTTAGTAAAATATCAATAATGCATGGCTCAAAAATACCTGAAATTCTTTTAATCGATTTTAGTGAAAAACGGGTAGAAGTATTGATTTCAGATATCAAAGAATTAACACAATTATAATCAAATTGTTTATTTAATACGATTGATAAAACATCTTTGAGCACTTTATTAAATAAAATGGGCAATTCGTCTGACCCCATTGTAGTTTTAAAATCATTAAGAATTTCGCATCGATGGTTCGTCTTACTAATATATTCAATATTACTTTCTATTCCATTTGCTTTGAAACTAAACCTTTTCAAAAGTGCAGACATTAAATTCAATGAAGAATTGCATAAAGCAAACCCGTTTTCGTCTTTAACTTTCAAATCGTATATTTTAATATTATTGAATGCTGAAAATAAAGAGCCACAAAGTAAACTAAGATCAAAAATTTCGCAAAGAGTATTTGTTCCAGAACTGCTTTTTGATTTAGAAATTAATTTTGCGAGGATATGATTAGAATGAATACTGCATCTATAACGCTGGAATAAAATATAATCAGAATTATAATCTTGCTTATTAATAATCCCATTAAATAAATTAACATTTAGGCTAGCTATTATTAATAATTTAATTGTATATTTAACGAGCTTATGAAATTTAAAGTCTTTGACTGTAATCGATACTAAAATATTTACTATATTACAAAGATTATTTGATTTTCTTTTTGGAGGAGGAATATATAATTTTTCAAGATTGTTATTTAAATTGCCATGAAGTAAAAATAGCTTATTAGTATCATAAAATGAATTTGTTGTAATGAATTCATTGTTAAAATATCCAGATTTTGTATAACCGTCGAAAAACTGAAAAAAAATATTGTCAATTTGTTCATAATCTAAAATACAGTTTTCAACTTCTAGATAATTAAATTTATCATTATTGCAATCTGAGCTGAGCTCATCAAATGATAATAAAGAATAAAGAATGTGTAAAAGCAAATTTTTTGGCAGGTTATCTGTTTGTTTGTTCAAGGAACTTTTATAATCTGTTACATCTTGAATTTTTGCATTATTTAAAATTGAATGTGAGTTCATTAAAATAAAATCATTGAAAGTTTTAGCAGTTTCATTATTTATCAATATATGGATTCTTGTAATTGGTAGCTTAAAACCTTTATTTTTTAATTGCTTTTCATGAGAGCTCTCAAATAATTTTGTACTATATGAGTTTAATATTGCGTTAAATATTTCTAATAGGTTTTCGGAACTTCCTGGATGGTCGCACTTCAAAATAAAATTAATATAAATTAAGCATAGCTTATAGGAAAAATAATAGCATTTTTTAGAGTTTAATGCGATATTAAGACGATTCAAAAATGAATTCAAGTATAAATTTGATGTGATAAAATCGTTAGGAATTGAATTTAGTTGATTATGAGATTCCTCAAAAATTGAATAAATGGTAATTTTTGCCAAAATGATTTTAATAAAACTACAGACTTCTTCGATAATTCTAGAAAAGTTTTGATTTAAGTTTTGGTTATAAAATCGTTCTGAAGGATCTAATTCTTGAATTAACCCATCGTGAAATTTATTTGAATAGTTAGAAATAAACTCAGAATCGGATAAAATAAATAATAGTAACGTAAATAAATAAAGAATCTTCAATAAGTTCAAACACAAACGTTTAAAATTATTTTCTGAGTTAAATATAAATTCTGAAATAAAAAACATGTTGAGTAAGTTTATGATGCTTTGTAATGGAATATTGTTATTCCCAAATATCAATATGTTAATATCAAAATTTTTAGAACAGAAATTCTGAATTCTTGTAATTAACTCAGAAAATATTACTTCACTTAAAAAAAAGTAAATATTGTCAAGTATATCCAACATTTCAAAGTTTTTCAAGTTGAATAAAGTTTTTAATAATATTATGCTTTCTTTCTGGTTTTCTAAATCAATGGATAATTTTTTCAGATAGTAATATAGTAAAATATTGGACACATAGTATTCTCTCGGCCGAATTATTTTAGATAGTTTTTTCAGTATTGAAAATGCACAATTAAAAGAAGGTAAATTATATGGTTGAATAGTATTAAAATGAAATTGATCAAAAATCTTACAAAATTTTTTATTATTGATTAGTAGGTTATTTACTAAATTCCTGCATTCGTTTGAGGATGAAAATAATTGAGATTGAAGATTTGGCATTACTGACTCAACGATACATTTCTTGAAAATGATACTGCAGTCAAATAGATCTCCATTTAAATCTTCAAAGGAGAAAGTTTCTAAAAACAGAAGAAATATAGGCAAATATAAGTCAACCTTATCACTAGAAATCTGGAGTCCAATAGAAGTTCTTAGGAAATTGAATATTTTATGTAACCATGAATAGTATACATCTTTAATTTTAAGTGAAAAAGTCTTATTCAATAATATTTTATTACTTAAAATAAAAAATTGACCAAATATTGAAATAATACGAGACAAAACCCCCGAGCAGATATTTAATGGCTTAATATTGCAAATAATGGTGTATAAGCATTCCATTTCATTGAATAGGCAATTTCTTTCTGATAAATTTTTCATTTCTGAAGGTTTTATTGATAGTGATAGTAACTCTAATATTCTCGACAGAGAAATTGAATTATTAGAAGTTAGAGTTTTAATCAAATAATCACCGTGAATTTTGGAATATGGTTTTTTTTTGGAGTCAAAAATAACCACCAAACTAAAGTTATTAGTTAAATAATCTCCACCTTCAAATTCATTTTCCCAAAACAAACATTCACTTCTTTTCAACTCAATTAGTGTTTGTATTTGAATAAAGTTTAATTCCGTAATAAATGAATTGTCTAATC
>NW_667259.1:0-12578 GCF_000006425.1 Cryptosporidium hominis TU502
GATTACATAAGCTAAACAGCTAAAGCCTTTCCCGCTTTCAAAACTATGATAATTAAGAATATCCATCAGCTCGGCTACCACATTTTCTATAGATACAATTTTCACCAAATCAATCCCTTTAAGAGATTCTTGAAGCTTGCAATTTTTTATTACTCCAACAACAAAAATTCTCATAAAAGATCCTATCCCAGAAATTGAAAATTCAATTTCTAAATCTGGAATTTTATCATTTTTTATGCAGTGAGTTTCATGATCTAAATGAATCAACCTTTCTGACCTTTCTTTATTTCCCTTTCTAAAATCAGTTTCACATTTTGATATGTTTATATTTGTGTCAAAGATTCTCAACTTTTCTTCATTTAGTATTTGTCTCCGAGCAGTTTCCTGCTTTTCAGGAGAAAATAAACATTCTATCATCCCAAATCACGGAATATTTTACCTAATAAAAAAAAAAATCAAATTTGACTCATTTTAGTTTGGGCGGGAATCTGTTAAATTCTAATTTAAAATAGCATCAAATAATAATTAGTATAAAGGCAAAATTGTATTAATGGGACTAAGCTATAATTTAAGCAAACTTTACAAATATTCATACAATTACTTCAAATTGAACTTTCTTTTAATTAATTACCATTGTTCTTTTTTCCTGATATTAAATAGGCATTCTCATTAACATTTTTTTTTAAATGCTATTCATACTTTCATTTCCATTATTTGCCCTTGCATTATTACAAT
Source organism: Cryptosporidium hominis TU502 (assembly GCF_000006425.1). NCBI lineage: Eukaryota > Apicomplexa > Conoidasida > Eucoccidiorida > Cryptosporidiidae > Cryptosporidium > Cryptosporidium hominis. The sequence goes on from NW_667259.1 coordinate 736, forward strand.
TTTCTTGGAATTTAATAAAAACAGAATTTATATAGTATTTACTTATTGCACCTCTTTTGGATCTGCTTCTTCAACTTTAACTTTAGTCTCGTCAACTGCTTTGTTCTGTTCATTAGTTGAATCTGACTGAGAGCCTTCTAAATTAAGTTTCATGAATATTTCTGTAAGCTCTTGGTCGTATTTTTGTAAATACATGGGGGATCCAGAAGTTTGACGTATTAAATCATTTGTCCTTGAATTTAGTTCTTCTTTTAGAGTTTTAACGAGAAGCATATTACTATTTTCTTCAGAATTAACATCACATTTGATGGATTTTTCCAAGTTTTTGATAGATTCTTCCAATTCGAATATACTTCTCTTATTCTCAGTTGTAATCAAAGATTCCAACTCTAGGATGTTGATAGAAACACTGAAGTCACCTTCAAAAAGAGATAATATTAAACTGATTAGTTTTTCTTCTCTACTAATATCAACCAGCCTACGACTATAAATATTAGATTGGAGTTGTTCCAGAGATGACTTTTCTTGTTTATTTTCAAGAAATTTAAGCTTTTCCTGGTTTTCTGAACGGTTTCTGAGCAAGATGTTCATAGATTGTTGAAACATTGTAATGTATCCCAGGATAGTAGTAAATATACTCCAACATGTTTCGTATGATTCCATAATTAATTCAGAGGACTTGAGTAGAGCAGGTGAATAAGTCTTTCCTAAATCAAATGCCTGATCTTGTAAAGCTATAAACGATTTGAGCAATAGATCTTTGAGTGGAATTAAACATTCTTTAAGAAGATTACTAACGCTCGATAATGAATCATCAGAAAGCATATCAGAATCTGTTTCAACAATTGATGTTTCGTATATTGAATTTAATTCTCCCATGGTTTTTAAGCATTGCAATAGAAAAGAATAGGCTGTCATAAGAGTGATTTGCGATTCGAGATCTTCTTTTGGTGGGATTGATGTCGCAATTTCTTCAAAAGTGTGTTGATATTTAACATATAAGCTATTAAAAGATCCAAACCAGGAGAAAAACGATCTAATAGTTGGAAATCGAATGCTGGACTCAACCAAAGCTTGGCCTTGGTTATATCCAAAGTTTAGTTCTGTGTTAGGTAATGCTTGACTAAACTCGGAAACATTTTGTACCTCTTCTGCACAAACAAAAATTAGACTTATTCCTAGTAATATAGTTACATAAATATATTGAAATAATATAGTTTTTTTCCAAGCAACCATTATTTTGGAACATATTTTCTTATGTTTGCATGCTAATGGATTGCGCGCCAACTATGATCTAGAGAATCTAAGTTTGAATTAAGATAATAAAAATATTGGAAAGATAAAATTATATGATAACAAAAAATAGACATATCTAGCCCATTTCTATTCTTTAAATAAATAGATAACTGGGTTGATTTGATTACTTTCATTAGTATCTTGGTTGTATTCATTTTGAATATTTTCAATAGATTCAGCTTTTTTGCTATGAGGGTTACTTTGATTTTCTTGACGATTTTGATTAATTAGATAGAATCTTCCAATCTTACTAATTCTACCTTCATCAATTGGTTCAGTTTCTTTACTTATACCTATTTTTTCTCCCGAGAATTCTGGAGAATTATTAACTTGATTAGATGTTTGTTCATCTTCAATTGGATGAGCTCTTATATGTGGTATTTCCTTAATTTCGTGTTTGCTACACAAAAATATACTTGAAAAAGATGATCTTTTATTATGAATAATATTTGAGTATATATTTGTTAGTAATGAGGTATACTCTTCTCTTATTTGTTTTTCAGGATGGACCCAGATTTCTGTATGTATCATAAGATATGATTCATTTGTAAGGGGATCATTTAGTTGTTTATATGTAAATTCTGGGATATCTATTGAAGATTTTGGAATTTTCATAGATTTTGAAAGCTCATCTTCGAGCAGTGTAAATGCTTCTTTTTGATTAATATATGGTTTTCTTGTTCTAAGATTCATTGTGAATATAATGGGTAATGTACGGGGTGACTCTATATCAGAGTTAATTTCCCTTTCTTTCTTTTCCTTAGTTTTATCCGTAATTATTTCATTACTGACAGATTTTAATCCTATATTTTTTGAGATGGAAATTAGATAAAAATCAAAGATTTTACTAAATTCACAAATTTGATTTTTCAAATTTTTTACTTTGGTAATAATTTCATCTGGAGAAGAAGTTATAATATTGATTGTAATTCCTATTGAACCAGAATTACCTCTTCTTAATGATGGGTTTTCTTCATTCCAAATATTAACAATTCGGAACTTATTAGGTATTAAGTTCAGTGCTTTTGAAAGCGAATTGATGAATTTACTTATAAAACTTTGTTTATAAAGCAAATTATTAAGTGAGTCAAAACTAATGTTCTTAATCTCCATATTTATGGTAATTGAATCCACTTTTGGCGTTGAAAAGTCGGTATGAAGCTTATTATTATTATTATTATTATTATTATTATTATTGGAAATCGAGGAACTTTTTTTAATCAGTTCATTGTAGTTATTAACATTCCATGGATTTTTATGGATGCTATTATTTTCAATGAGATCTGAATTAATTTGGCTTGTTTCTTTATTTATTGAATTTTGATGGTTAAGTTCATTTAATTTTGATTTGTCATATGTATGTGAACCATCTTGATTATTTATTATATACTTATTAGTTGAACCAGAGTGATAGTATTGCATTAATTCATTCTGTTCAAAAGTTATTTCGTTATTGGTGGGGCTTTTTTTTGTTTCTTTTTTTTGCATATTTACATTACCACTTCTTCCTCCTATACTTCCATGTAAAGGTGGAAATGGCACTTTGTCACCATGATTAGAATTTGGATCATCATTTCTTGAGACTCTACTCAAGTATGCATCATTTACATGATGAGCTTGAATATTCCCACCACTACCAAACTCTGGGAAGTTAAATTTGCTATATTGCATCTGTAAAGCTCTATTTTGATCTCTTGATTCGGCAAAAGAGTAAATAAATGATCCTTTACAATTACATGAAATTTCATCTATTTTAAAACCTTGAACAATCTCACAAAATTCTCTACTCCATATCTCGGTTCCATTTAAAATTCCCATACATACAAACCCATTTGATAGTCTGTTTGATTTAATCAAAATTTCATTTTCTGTGTCGTTTGTAACAATTAAAAGATTTTGGTTCTTTATTTCTCTATTTTCTTTATTTGAACTAAGTGCTTGGCTAATATCCTCAACAAAAACAATTAGGGAATCATAATTTGGCATGTTAGAAGAGGTAATTACATATTCATCGCTTCCAAGTTTAATATTTGAGTTATTATTCAATAAATGTATTACTCCAGAGTTATTATTTTCTAATTCGATAGATGAAAATCCATTCACAAAACGATCACTCCAAATGTCATTCTGAATATTATTTAAAGAAAATAAATAACGAGAGTCTTCATCTTCAGTATCAAAATCTTCGATTAAATAATCTTCATCTACTTGCGATTTTGCAATATATTCATCATTTTGTTCAGAATAAACTTCACTTATAGAAAGTAATGAAATTATCAAAAAAGGTAGCAACTTATTTATTCCCATACTTAATCTCTCTTAAATTACACCAAATACCAATATTAATTTCTATTATACCTACTATTACCCAATACTATCTATTTATATATATATATATTTTTAAATTGGACCTTTCTGCGTTAAATAGTACCTAGTCAAAGTTTTTCATATTTCCTAATTGTATTTAAGTGATAAAGGATTGGGAACATTTCATTAAGGTCTAGCACAGTTTTGTTGAAAAATTCTTCAATATAAGCTTATTTAATTAATTGCATTTTGATTTTTGAAAAAATTATACGTAACGTTTGGTCAAATTTTCATAAAGTGACAATATAGGTTTATTAATAAGTTAATTGCATTAAAAAGTAAATCAAGCAAAAATTACAAAAAAATGCGTGAAAATAATTACATTCAAAAGTTTTTGCCATAAACAATATACATGCAATGATACATTAGAAAAATCAATTATGGCGGGCGATGCATGTATTAATATTTTACAAATTAAAATTTGCAATTATTAAAAATATACAGATAAACAGAGTTGTAATTGGAAGAAATTAATGAAAATGACTAGAAAATTTTACATAGATAAATGCCATTTTGTTTATTGTTTTGTATATTAATGGTTTAAAAAGGACGAATACATTTTCCCCACAAAACAATACAAAAAAAGAAAGTTTTTCTAAACTTGTTGATTTTATTTTCTTTTATCTTCAAAAAAAGAAATTTATAATATGAATACATAAATTCATTATTAATAACCTCTACTGTTTAGGGTATTTAAACAGCCAAAAGATTTGCTTCTTAAAATAATTATATATGATTATATTTTAAATTAGTGCGTAGACATATTTTCGAGTAATGAAAAAAGCATACATTCTGTGTAATCTTTAATAAGGAATAAATATTCGATTTAATCTTTTTGTTATAATAGTAGTTATTAAGTAGTATAAAATGGAAAGTAGAATTAAGGATATTAGTCTTGCCGAGTTTGGTCTGCAAGATATGGAGATAGCCAAGACTGATATGATGGGACTGGTAGAATTACAAAGAAAATATAGGGATTCCAAACCTTTAAAAGGAGCAAGAATAACTGGAAGTTTGCATTTAACTATAGAAACGTCGGTTTTAGTCGAGACTTTATATGAATTAGGAGCGGAAATACGTTGGTGTAGCTGCAATATTTACTCAACTCAAGATCACGCAGCAGCAGCTCTTGTAAAGAAAAATATAGCTACCGTTTTTGCTTGGAAAAATGAAACAATTGAGGATTATTGGGTTTGTTTGAATGATGCAATGACATGGAGAAACCCGAGTGATAAAGATAAAATCTGTGGTCCAAACTTAATTGTAGATGATGGTGGCGATGCAACTCTAATACTTCATGAGGGAGTTAAAGCTGAGATAGAATATGAAAAATATAATAAGATTCCTGAATATTTAGAAACTGAGTTGGATGAAAATGGAAGGCAATTATCTATGGATTTGAAATGCATGTATAAAGTATTAAAAATGGAATTACTTAAGAATCCTTTTAGGTGGAGAGGAATGCTCAAAGATTTATATGGTGTTAGCGAAGAAACAACAACAGGAGTTTTAAGATTAAAAATTATGGAATCAGAAGGTAAACTATTACTTCCTGCTATAAATGTGAATGATAGTGTAACAAAATCAAAGTTTGATAATACATATGGATGCAGACAATCTTTATTACATGGGCTCTTTAATGGGTGTATTCAGATGCTTGCAGGGAAGAAAATTGTTGTATTGGGATATGGTGAAGTAGGTAAGGGATGTGCTCAAGGTCTCTCAGGAGTGGGAGCTAGGGTCATCGTGACAGAAATTGACCCAATTTGCGCATTACAAGCTTCAATGGAGGGTTATCAAGTGAGTGTATTAGAAGATGTAGTTTCAGAGGCAGATATATTTATTACTGCAACTGGAAATAAAGATGTTATTACAGTAGAACATATGAGAAAGATGAAAGAAAATGCTTATATTGCAAACATTGGACATTTTGATGATGAAATAGACGTTTATGGTCTTGAAAATTATCCAGGCATTAAAGTAATAGAAGTAAAACAAAATGTACATAAATTTACTTTTCCAGATACACAAAAGAGTGTTATTCTATTGTGCAAAGGAAGACTAGTGAATCTAGGATGTGCTACAGGACATCCTCCTTTAGTTATGTCGATGTCTTTCACGAACCAAGTGCTTGCACAGATGGATTTATGGAAAAACAGAGAATTAGTAGACAGGTCTAAAAATACAAGATTTTTTGTTAAAAAGCTTTCAAAAGAGTTGGATGAATACGTTGCCAGGCTCCATCTAGATGTTCTTGGTATTAAGGTTACAAAACTCACAGAAACCCAAGCTAAATATATTAATGTTTCAATAAATGGCCCTTATAAATCAGAGGATTATAGGTACTAAAATATAAACAGTATAAAGCAAGAAAAAAAAATTATGATTACCTGAACTTTTAAAAGGAAAAATAGTATGGAAAATAATCCAATATAATATAGTATATTAATCAAAAACATATTAATATTTCGATTATTCTTCTTGCCTCCTAAATTTACCTATTCCTACCCAACCATTTCCAAAATCATTTAATACTCTCTCTGGATTTTTCTTCTTATTCTGAAATAACTTGTTACTCTCATTAATTCTTTTCATTTTGATTTCTGAATATGCCTTTCTTACTTGATTAACATATTCAGAAAGGTCACTACAAGTCTTAGTTTCTTTCTTAGATTTTTCCAATTTATCCTTGATTTTTGAAGAAATTAAGGGAGGGGAATCAATTACATCTCCAAAAGAAGGTCGATTCGTATTATTTAGGCTAAAATTAGATTCTAGTTCGCTAATTTCGTTCAAATTTGTGTTCTTTGCCTGACTTTTTTCCAAGTTTTTCAACGATCTTTTTTCTCTCTTTTTTTTATTTTTCATAGACTTTTGCATTCTAAGAGTCTCTCTATCCTTCTCCATTAAATATTGTCTGCTATCAGAATCTACTCTTTTACAAAAGTCACTTATACTTTCATTTTTAAAAGGTGTTAATAATTTCCTCTTAGGCTCATTTTTTTTATGCTTATTATATTTATTTTGAACAATCTTCAAAGGAAGCAGTTTTTCTGATTTCCCTTTAGATTCATTACTAAAAGAAACCACTCCACCTTTAAGTATCTGTCCATCCAATGCCTTCATTCTATCTCTTTTATCTTTCTCTTACATTAATCAAGAAAGAAAAAAAAAATCCAATAATTGTTTTGGGTACTCTCGAGTTGGCGCCGGCGCCTCACACTTTCCACTTGTCATTTTGACAGTTTCATACATACAAAAAATGTCATAGGAAAAGATTAATAAATGTTAAGCAAAGAAGAGATTTTGGATGAAATAATTTTGGAAAGGTTAAACTCAGCCATTTCTAGGGTTTCAAGGTGTATGAGTTGCAAGTTGAATAAATCGAAATACTTTGATATAGTTGAAAATATTTTAATATGTAAAAGACGTTTAAAAAAGAGTCAAAAATTCAAAGTTGTGGGGGCACACAAAATTACCTCCAAGGAGATAGATTTACTTGAAAAGAATATTGATCAGCTAAGTTTTAAGACTAATAAAAGAGCAGGGTTTTCTTTTAAAAACTTTTTTTCAAAATATTTTGGAAGCAAGAAACATAGCTACAGTTCTATATTAAAAGAAAAAGAAAGAATGGAGACTTCAAGACTTGAGTCAGAAAATTATTCTGACTTTGAATGGAATCTTTTCTCTAAAGAGCAGAATTTTTCAAGGCGTAATACATTCGATTTTTGTTCTATTTATGAAGATGAAAAATTGGTCTCTCTACCTTTTGCTTCAAATAAAAAGTATGCATCTGTAGACTGTGATGGAAGATATGTTTTTACCAATGAAAATTTGAATTATAACTTCAGGCCTTTAGATGAAGATTTAAACTGTAGATATAAAAATATTGGGTATGAAAGCAGTGGAGGGTTGAGTGTGAATTGTAATGACAAAACTTATGAATACAACGAAGACCACTACATAACTCAAGACCACCTTAATACTAACAATAAACCAAATGTAACAAGTAAAAACCCATTTGATTTGTTCTAGGCAAATATTATAAGAACTTGATGATTGTTAATCGATATAATTAGACAATAAACCATTCCGGAAATCTAGAAACTAGGATCTTAACAAAGAATTGATTTTCAATAACTTGAATATGAGCGGCTCTCCCAATAAAAGTATCGAGGTTTTTTTGTGGAAGGTGGAAGTCAACATCAACTTTAACAATACGAGAAGGATCAACATTTTTTAGCAAACTTTCTACCATCACTTTGTAAACTGAAGGACCATCTGGAGAGTATTCAGCTCTAGCACTATCATATGGAGCATACATATCTTGATGAGAAGAACAAAATACAATATGTTTAAATTTTGAAAATAACTCTGATTGTTCAGTTGCAAGTTTGTATATAAATGTTTCTTCATAATTAGGAGCATCAGAAAGTGCAAGTTGACTAATACATTGAGAACTACTCCATTTTTTCATTATCCATACACCTGCATTAATAAGCTTTGAGTTATTTGAAATACATCCCAAATGAGGTGTGCTTAAGGACCAATATAAATAAAATTGAGAACTAAACATATGAAGATGGGGGAGAGCTGCTCTTATTATAATTCCACCAAGAGAGTGACCTACGAAAGACAATTTTTTTAAAGATTTTGAAAATGGAGATACAGCTGCAATAACTTCATCGCTTAACCTTTTTCCCATTTCTTCTATTGGACCATCTGTATAATCTTCATTGCATGTGCTAAGTAAACATAGTACATCTGGGTAATATAGAGAAATTATATTTCTGACATTTCTCATATCAAATGCAGAGCCTTGTAATCCATGTACAAATATCATTATATGAAGATCTTTTGTTAATTCTTTACTACTTTCTAAAAATGGTGTCTCTGTCTTAATCATAGGTATTTTAGGCGTTTCATTGTCATGATTAGTTTCCTTTTCTACATTTTGATCATAGTCAAAACAGCGACTACTAAAGGTTTTATTGGATTCTTGCTCAATTTTCCTATTAACTATATTTCTAGCATTGATTGCAGGATCATTATTAATTCCAAGTCTGCAAAGTTGTCCACAATGAGTAATTGTACCAACTCCATTATTAATTATAGCTTTAGAATGGTCAACTATTAAATTGTTAATTTCTGAATTCGTTGATATAGGTGAAATTGGGTGTTTATAGCAATTAATCAAAGTTGAAGGTTTTGTATATCTTTGAATAAATAAAATAGGAAGCCATTCATTATATTTAGAACTTTTTAAGTGCTCAGTTGAAATATTATTTAACATATTCTCATCAAATATATCATTTTTTGTGTTTGACTGGTTATCTGAATTTGATGCTATTTCATGTAAGGGAGGAAGGCACACTTCCTCAATTGCATTTGGAGTTGGTATTGATTTAAAAACTATATCATTTCTAAGTAAATCAGCTACTCTTGAGTAGTAATCAATAGGTTTTAGTACAAAAGCAGTTGAATTTTGTGAGCTTAGCCCTACTCCGCCTGTTAATATTGGAAATATTGAGAAAAAACCACTATTTTTTTTGTTAAGCTCTCCATTATTAGGTAAGTTATTGTATGGAGGAGATGAATTAACTGAAAGTACAACAGGGGGTGTAATAGGAAATGATCGATTTCCTAAGAATTCTGGAAATTTTGTTGATGGTTCTGGCTTTAATGATGGAGAATATAATTCATTAATTGAAAGATTCTCAAAAAAAATGGTTTCATTCCATAAGAACATGGTCTTCCTTATGTGTTCCATTTTACATGTCTGTTCGAGTTTGTGTAGCACAAAAGGTAGAATAGAGACTAATCTATTCCAAGTCTCAAAAATTTGAAATGAAATTTTCTCCAATTCTAAGTTAATCTTGCGACTATATTGAGCAATTCCAAAAGGTGCCTCAATCACATTTTGGAATGGTAAAATTGGCTCATGTGAGATTAGTGGATCTGAAGTAACAATATGCGAGGTTGGACTTCTTCTGAATATGGGAGGCGTAATACCTCTAATATAATTGAGCTGCCAGTTTAGAGGAGTTAAAGCCCATATTGTTGTTGGTAGTTTAACTAAACATAGAGCAGAATCAGAAAGTCTTTGTTCTGGAAGAATTCCTATAGAACTTCCATCGCTTGCTATTGTAAGAGAGTGTTTGAATTCATTTGCTTCTTTAAGCTGAATTTCAGAGCTAATTCTAGAGATTTTATGTTCATCAATCTGATCAATTTTTTCTCTTACTACACAAAACGGGATAGAAGCACCATTTTCTTCATAATTGGATTCTGAAAGGTTAATAAGAGGCTCAACATTTAGTTTGGATCCACCTGGTAGTTCTAAACTAGGGATAACCAAGAATGATCCCATTAATTTAGCTCTTTGTGAACTACAGCATTTCTTTGTAATATAGTGCATATTAGCAGCTAATTGGAGATAAATATTAGTCAAGGATGATATGAGCTCGAGTCTAAATTTTGAGGATTCAATAAACATTGGATCTCTAGTTACTATTGATGGAAATACTTCGTCAATACCAATTATGGCATTTTGGTTAGTATTTTGATTTTTTTCTGCATTACCCTTTACATCATCACATATTTCTGAGGTATCTTGAATATCATTTAACTCTTTATTATTAGCCAAATTAAGTAATTCATTTGTTTCCTTTGTAGAAACTTCTAAATTCTCGTTTAATTTTAAATCATCTGAAGTTTTATCATTATCTTCTTCTGTTGATTTTTTAGAAGATTTTACAAAAGTCTGAGCCATTTTTTGGATAAGCATTCCCCTAATAGTAAATGAGCCAACTTGTACCTTGCTTCTAACATTTATTGAGTGAGAATTTTTATTTTCATCACATTTAAAAGTTCTATTACAATTTTTTGACAGATCCTTATCGCTTAATTCTGAATTTTCTTCGTTTTTACTAGTAGACAGTAGAAATGAAGGGATTACTGGGAGTGGCTTTGTTGAAGAAAATCTTGGAATATATTGAGTTTTATTTTCAGAATAATGAGAGTCAAAAGAAGCAAAGATTCTAGTAATCTGGCTTAGAATCAAACAGCTTGTATTACAAAAGTGAAACTCATCAAATATTATTGGAAGATATTCCACAATACCATTTGCAACATTATTAATTCTATAGACATTATAACAAAGAGATGAAAATTTTTCATCTGAAGGTTGATAATGTTCTGAATCTTCACTATTTGACTCCTCAGACATAGATCCTGAATCAGGGGGAAGAATTTGTTCTAAGTTTTCTGAATAAAACAAATCCACCTCAAGAAAAAAAGGAGCAATACTTACTTGACTGTTTGCAAATGTACTTCGAAAAATTTCGTTCGAATCTGTTTGACTTGAGTCACTAAAAAAAGATGAAAAAGGTTTGGTACTAGGAACATGCAGCTTCACATCACTAGTAAATATGATTGTCTCATTTAAATCTGCCACATCATCTACATAGTTGATCTGGAAGGGTCTAGATAAAACAGACCCGTCTTCTAAGATTCCTTCCCACTTTAGATCTAGCTTTTGTTGTTTAGAATAAATAATATTTCTGGGAATAGCGTTATATGCCACGCCGTCATTTAAAAAGTATAATCTACTCCTTAGTCTATAAAACCCACTCTGTAGTAAATCAATATTTCTAAACTTCCCAAAGCTTAAAGCAAAACTCACTGTCGCAAATAACGACATATTTTCTTTAATATCCACTTGTTATGATGACAATTAATATAATCTCAACTAATTTCTAGTTATTATTTATTATAATCTATTTTATTGTTGCACATATGCATTTACAATCAACTTATTTATAGATAAAGTAGTATCTATTAATTTAAAATTCTAGTTGCATGCACCAATTCTTTTAACATTTCATCATAAATCCAATTATAACCTTTAAATTCAAAATTTTTGTTGATTAATTCACTTTTTGTCTCTTTTTAATATTTATTAAACTAATTCTAGATTTTAATTTATGCATGCGTCTGGTCTTGTATATTAATTTATGCTCATTATTTGATTTTTTTTTTGAGTTGAATGGAGCAATAATCAAATAACTAGAATAAGATCTATAATGTGTCTATTTGTTTATTATGAGTTTTTAAATAATATTTAAGCTTTTCTATGTAATTAAATTGTTTTAATATTTCATACTCGAAAGACTTGAGTA
>NW_667265.1:0-12930 GCF_000006425.1 Cryptosporidium hominis TU502
TGTTGTTTGGATTATTATTACCTGGATTACTTGGATCTTGAGGGAAGAATGGAGGGTAGTTATCAGGATTAAAATCATCTTGATTAATATCCAAATCTGAGAGAGAATTTAATGGAGAAATTTGAATTCCTCCACTAATTAATGTTTCAGATTGAAATACAATACCTCCCGGTAAAATAGTCCCTTGCGATAATACAGCTCCAATTAATAACTGAGAACCAGAAGGAACAGTGCTATTTCCTGAAAAGACTGCTCCACCTGGTAATAAAGCTCCTCCTTTTGTCATATGTATCGTACCAAGTAAAGTCGATGTAGGTGGAAACATTGTACCAGGTGGTACAGACATTGGTTGTACAAATTGTCCGTTTGGAATAAGAATTCCACCAGGGAAAATTCCACCTCCTGGTAAAACTAATCCATTCGTAAGTAAAGCATTTGGTTTAATATACGAGTTAGAAGGTAAAGATGTTCCAGATTGAATAGTTTTTCCTGATGGATAAAGAATATCACCAGTTAAAACACCTCCCAAAGGAAGGAAAGCTCCACCAGGGAGAATGGCTTTTGATGGCAAAGAAGTTGATGAACTTAATCTGATAGATGGAGGTAAAACAGCAGTACCTAAAACTAAAGATGGACCTCCAAGTTGAACATTTGGAGTTAATAACGCTCCAAAAATAAAAGTACCAGGTGGAAGTGTTACACTTGACTTAATTATAACAGGACTTGAAAGTATTGTACCATTAGAAAAAAGAATTGGGCCATTAGAACTTAAACCATTTGGGAAATACGCACTATCTATTAAAAGCATTTGTTGAGGTAATTCCATATAACTGCTTGAGGATGGTATCTGATAATTTAATACTCTAAATCCAATGAGATTTGAAGAACCTGATTGAGAACCATAATTAGAATTGGATGAGTATGTTGTAGTTGTACCATATAAATCACTATTATCATCAAAGTAAGGATGTAAATTGTTCTGATTTGTGGATAAATCATTAAAGATGTTAGAAACTGAAGAAAATCCTGCGTTCTTCTCTTGCTGATTATCAATCGAAGATTTGTAAACAGCATTCTTATAACCAAAAGGTGCGTTAAATTGGTAAAAACCTCCTTGCAAAACTGCTAATGCAACTCTATTTGAGAACCCTCCTGGAAGTAAAGTTCCTGAAGGCAATACCCAAGAAGATAAATTATCCTGAATGCCCAAATGATAATTAAATAGTAGGGAAGTTTCTGTTATTACATTATCCGGATGCAATGGAGGCTGAAGTATAGTACCTGGCTGTAATATTGTACCATTTGGGAAAATTGCTCCACCAGTTAAATATGAAATTCCCTTAAGTATTGCTCCGCCTCCAAGCGAAGTTCCAAGACCTAGTTTACTCCCAGCTGGAAGATTAATCATGAATGGAGATGAACCAAAAGCTATTAGTCCTCCCATTAAAACACAACCGGTCTCTAAATAAATAGTATCAGCAATAAATGTACCAGTCGGGAGTATTGTTCCGTATGGAACTGTAGTATTTGGGGAAATTATTTCACCATTCGGTAATATAGCTCCTCCTCCAAAAATAGTATTGGTAGAAATAGTTAATGGCCCCAAAAGTAAGGAATTGTTTGGAAGATTTGATCCTGATGGAAGGATTCCTCCTGCTGGTATTGACACTGATGTCATATTGCTAAATCCTGACACTGAATAACATAGTGTATTTGTAATACAACAAGAAGCTTCCGGTTTTAATTCTGCTTTATTTGAACATCTATATCCATATGTCTGAGACCCAATAAAGTTACAATTCATATTTAAAGTCAAAACTGGTTTATAAGAAGAATCTTCCAGAAATGTTGCACCTCCTGGAAATAAAGTTCCTCCTGGAAGAGTGGTCATTTGACCCAACTTTGTTCCAGCCTGTAAAAGTGTTCCATTCGGAAGTAAAGCCCCCAAAGGCAAAATTGCTCCATTTGGGAAAGTTATTGGACCAAAACTTGTTGTTCCTACTGGAAGTCTTGTTCCATTCACAGCAAAACTTCCTTCTGGAAGCTTAATATTTGGTATTGTATTTCCATTGTTATTTCCATTGTTTCCTCCCCCGATACCTCCATTAGTTCCACCAGAACTTGAATTTGGAAGTAATTGAATTTCTTCTTGGAAAAATACATATGTTCCATTTGGGGCTCCAACTCCTCCCCTAATAACTTTTCTTGCCTCAAATGACGTAATAGCATCACTCTGATCTGGAGTAAATGGCTCGGTCACAAAACTTTCATAGTAATATTGTGCTGATTCGTGACTACTTGGAGGATTAAAGGCTCCTCCTGTCAAAGATGTAATATTTAAAGGCAGCGATACATTGTTAATCTCATAAAAAAATGGTCCATAAACTATTTTTGTTAATGGATCCGTAATATTCTGCATTCCAGGATATTCCATTGACTCAAATTTTCCCAAAAGCTTCTTTGCCAAATCTTCAAGTGTTTCATTTCCATTAGTTGCTTTTGAATTTTCTTCCAAATCACCAAAAACCGTTGAAACTCCCAAACATATTAATGATAATAAAAATAATAATGTACGAAAAAACCACATCATTACTCTTCAAATACTCCTATAATTTTACTTTATCTTATTCACTTCTTAATAGTTAATGAAATATATACTTGCCAAATTCAACTTGGATTGTTGAATATAAATAAAAATCTCAAAATTTGAATATCTTATTATTTCAAGCAATTTTTATTTCCAAGAGTAATGTTTCTTAAATTTGAAAGAAAAATCCATTTCCCTTTCCTTGAATTCTGGGAGAAAAAGAAAAAAAACATAGTAATTTTTTTTTTCAAAAATTCCACACCAAAATGCCACACTAACTTACAAATCCAATTCTAAATCACCATTATTTGTTTTTACCTATTTTTAGCACATAATTCAGAATTTACCAAATATTTATTCAGTACTCTTCTTTCATATTCTTAATCATCCTGATCTGACCAAACTGGATCATTCAGTGATAAAGGCAAAAACTCATTTATTATAGTATCTTTATTAGGTAATTTAAAACTACCCTCAATTTTGGATTCTTCTTCAAATTTTAGTCTTTGTCCCAACATACTTAATACATTCTCGACATTTGTTTCAGTTTTTCCAGTACTTATATCTGTCTTTTTTTCTCTTCTCTGTTCAAATTCTTCTAATAATTTTGCATAATGCAAGGCATTCCTTGCATTATAACCTTCATCCATTGTAATCTGCTTGTTTTCAATATCTATATTTATCATTGTTTTCCCTATAATAATGTATTAAATTCTAATCACAAAAATATATTTTGAAAACCTACTTTTTGCTGCACTTTCGGCGCATTCTTTCGACATTTTCAATGCTAAAAGTCTTTCATCTTTAGTATTCCAAGGGTTTTCAAATTCTGAAAACCAGTCAGTTTCTTCATCAATTACCCGTGTTCTACTTGTAGAATTTTTTGCATACTCTAATAATCTATCTCTCCTCTCTAATGCTTGAAAATAATGAGCTATTTCCTCATCTTCATTGTTTCCTTCTGAAATAAAATCTCCGCTATCACCTTTAACTAACTTGGATTTGCAAAATATACATTCATTATTTAACTCAATAATATCCTTCTCTAATTCACATGAAATCCTTCCTAAAAATTACAATTTTAATTAATTTGATATTATTTCTGACTTATTACCTCTCTCCACCTCATATTCATATTAAATCATTCTCCCTAAGAAATTTTTATTCGTAACTTACCACATTGTATGCATGTAATATAAATTGCATGCAATTTTGCATAGCATCCACATTCTACTAATACCGATGAATCGGCGCCAATATTTGAATCACTTATTTTATTGTCATTACCTGAAATATTATTTTTTTTATTTTTCTTATTACCTTTTTTTTGTTGGAATTGAATATCAGAAATTCTGATAGATCTCATTTCTAGTATTTTACTAATAAAATCCTCGATAAATTTCTCTAATGTTGCATTTTGCTTTTTTTTCAAGCCAGCTCTTCAAAGTAGAGGTCTGAATACCCCAACATAAATAGCTACTAAAATACAATAAAATAATATTTACAAAAATTATTTCCAATTGAATGAATTAAATTTCACTTTTTTCTTTTTTACATAATATGCTTAAACGTTTTTCTCGTTAATTTCAATCCTCTTCAAATAATACTCTCGTTCCCCCTAATGCCACTATGCTTTTTTTTATTCATTCATATATTATTTTTAGAAGTTCAAAGGTCAAATGGCGGTTCATTTTAGGCGCTAAACAGTGGCCTAGAGTTATTTCAGAAGGCGCCAAGGATCGATTTCAAATTGTCAATATTGCACGGCGTTAAATGACTCTAAACTAAACATAAGTTGTGGTACAAAGTGGATTCAAATCCCATACAAAAATAAAATAAATTATTACTGAAAAGTCATTGTTTGCTTAAAAGCGCAAGATTTGATTACAGTCATAAGGAATATTCCTTGTAAGGGTGACTATATGCGGAGCTGATAGTATTTAAGATTTGCAATATTCTTGAATTTCCACAAAACTTTAACAGTATTATTTCTCTCAGAAAGAATTCTGCAAAGCTTCAAACTTTCGTCTTTAATCACTTTTAGAAATAAAGAAAGAAATTAGCTTATTCAAAATCATTGTTCATGTGTAATTGAGCAGCATTATTCTCATTGCCACCAATACTAATGAGGTGAATTTGTATTTGTATACTGGTTTATTATTGCAACTTTAAAACTACGTAGTATTTTTTATTTAAATTCATTTTTACTAAAAGCTAATTAAAAATCAACCGTCTTATATTATTGATTAATTCAACTCTTTCTTATATGTAACCAATCAGAATCACTCTATAAGTATCTAATTATTATACATACATTACGGCATTCAGTAAGATTCAGCTATAATGAAGACTCTTTTTATGCTTTTACTATTTTTCATATATTTATCAAATGAGAAGTATCAAACAGGGGGATTTTCTTTTCCAGAGGAATGTGAATCCTATAGTAGCTGTAGCGCAGATGACCATGGATCAGAACTTAACATTATGGACCAATCCCACTGGATTAGTGAAATATCACAACAATCTACACTAATTCCCTACTCCAAAATCTTTTATACTTATATTTTTGAACCACTCTTTGATAATGATCAACCAAATGAAAGAAATTCTGCATTCTTTGGATTCCTCCTTAACAAAGTAACTTTTGCTATATGCTTACTTGTATGGTCCTGCATTCTTTTTATTGCTTGTGGAACTGTTGCTGATACTTACATTTCATCTCTAATGATTAAGCTAGCTGAATGTTTAAGCCTATCAGATACATTTGCAGGATCTACACTCTTAGCATTTAGTAATGCAGCCAGTGATGTTATTCTCGGAATTATTAGTGTATCAATTGGAGAGAAAGATGCTGTAGATGTGTTTCTTGGGGATGTTATTGGTGCTTGCTTATTTATTATCTTGGTTGTTTTTGGGTGTGTAATGGTTTTTTCAAAGAGTAGTGAAAATTCAAATTATATTAACATTCCAATATTTAATCACCTAAGAGATACAATTGCTCTTACTATTGGATTAATTCAACTACTTATTATTCATCACCTTGGATTCATTTCTTCAAAAATGTCTGTAATTCCATTAATTGCTTATGGATTTTATGTTCTTTTACTTCAATGGAGTGAGAAGTCTACATCTCTTTCAATGCCAGTAAACCTAACAATTAAGGAAGAATATGTAGGTCCAGTCTATGAGCAAGTAACTGACTCAGATGAAGTAAGGGGAGGAAGTAAATTAAGCCTTAGAAATGTTGCTATCACTAGTGATATTCCTAATTATCGCTATTCAAATACTATTCCTTCAATTCTTCCAATACCTTTTACTCCTCCTGATTCAATTAGAGATGTTCAAAAAGCAGATAATGGAAATACTCCAGATTTAGAGATCCCTCCAATTAAGTTATCTTTTTCTAACTTACAGTTTTCTTATGATGAAAAAAGCCAGCTCCTAGAAAAAGGAACAGTTATTAATAGTGATATCTACTGGGATAGAATTGGCTCCAAGTCTAGGAGTATTAAAAAGACCTTACTTTTGCTTACTCCGACTCATTCTCCCTCTCCTAGTCTAACAAATGATGATCTAAGCGGTAAAGTTCTGACTCCTTCTTCAAATTATGGATTTGGAAGAGATAAAGATAATGAAGACTTTGAAAAAGCATATGGTGTTAATAATGCACAATCCTGTAGGATTCCATTTCCTCAGAGAAATTCATCTAAGAATCTTTTAAATAAAGAGAGGAATTATGCAAATACTCTTGAGCTTCCAAATCCTTGGAATTTTCAAAGCCAAAGATCTAAATCCCCAGTCTACTCACAGCTTTCAGCTTCTCACTTAAAAGGTGACCAAAGCAGTCAAATTGGAAATTCTAATTCTATATCAATTTCTGATGCCTGCCAAAGTAACAACTTCTCAGCCACCTCGTCATCTTCCTACTCCTCAAACCTGGGATCAATCACAATTCCTAATTATGAAACTAAAAGATCCGGTTCTCAGTCACAACTTGTGTTACTAAGCGATGACTATGCAGTCAGACTCTCAAGAAATCTTTCCATGAGTGAAGTTGTTTATCAAACTGAGTCATTACACAATTCACTTCTACCTCCACCTGCTCATGAGGAAAATGTTCTCAAGCTACAAAAGAGAGGAAGACAAAGATTAAGAGAGGATAGAAGCATTATTGATGGTCGT
Organism: Cryptosporidium hominis TU502; assembly: GCF_000006425.1. NCBI lineage: Eukaryota > Apicomplexa > Conoidasida > Eucoccidiorida > Cryptosporidiidae > Cryptosporidium > Cryptosporidium hominis. Next base: position 6,770 of record NW_667265.1, read on the forward strand.
ACAAATTTCCCAACTTTACAACTTAAGATACCTCAATCCAATGAAAGAAGTGAAGGATTTTTCCAAGGAATGAGTTTTAATACTGACTTCGAGGGACTTTTAGATGGCTTCTTTGAATTCTGTGATTTCTTTAGACAACTTTTAATGACACCAATCATGTTTATATTGTATTTAACTGTACCATCTCCATCACTTAGAAGATCAGTACAAATTATGCAACCTTTATTTATTGTTTTGGCTGTTGGATTTGAAAAGAAGATTTACGTCAGCTACCCATTATTTTACTTGATTGCTCTTCTTCTTTCATCTATTATATCTTTGGTACTCTTTTTCATATATACTTGTATTCTTAATACAAGAAAAGATGATCAGACAAGTGAAGATGACTTAAAAGATGATCCCCAGAACTATAGACTCTATCGGGTTAGATCCTTCTCAAATATTAAACTTCCAGAAGTTCAATTATCATTTAAAACCAGAAAGTTTATAACTGACATTTTAATGTACTGTGATATGTTCTTTGGCATTATTATGTCAATATATTGGAATGGAGTCCTTGTAAACGAGTTAGTTGAATGCATTAAAGTTATTGGGCTTACCCTTGGAATTAAACCTGCAATTCTTGGACTCACAATTGTTGCAATGGGTAACTCAATTGCTGACTTATTTGCTAATGTAGCAGTTTCAAGAGCTGGGCATGCACATATGGGCCTCGCTGGATGTTATGGCGCATGTGTATTTCTTCTCCTATTTGGATTTGGAAGTTCAGTATTTGTAAGAGCAATCCAATTAGGATTCTCAAAAGATATCCACCTTCACTTTGAATCTCAAATTATTACTGCTACTTACCAACTCTTGTACTTCCTTCCAATATCAGCACTGGTTGTCGTACTATCTAAAGGGAGAGTTCATCGCATTTGGGGTTTAGCATTTATTTTATACTTTATCGTTTGTATGTCCTACGTTCTAAAAGGAGTCATTTAAACAATAATATGTTTATTATTAAGTTTCATATATTTAGTTTTCAATACATTTAGATACTCGAAAATACTCAATTTTTTACCTAATTTTCTTATTGAATGACTATCTCCTTAGCATATTAGAAATTTCCCAAAGAAAAAAAAGAAAACACATTCATATTATTTTGTAACGTACGAAAAAAATAATAATACTAAATCAATCTATCTAATTACAATCTTCAAATTTTATTGTTTTCTGATTTTCCTGTTTTAATAAATCTAATTTTGGCACATTGTTCTCCTCTTGAATAATTCTCTCTTCCCTTTTCATTGTTGATGAGTTTTCTAAATCTGTTCCAAAGACCTTTCTTGCTGCATCTCGAGCTAAATCCTCTTCATGTTCCTTTTGATTACAATCAAGTCCTATTACAGTGTTCTTGTTATTAATTTTTGAAATTTCATTGACAATCTGAGGAGGATCCAAGTCATAACATTGTAATGTCTCTTTTTCTCCTTCAAAAATGCACTTTGAACAGCACTTTGTTCCAAACCCTAAGGCTTCACTGATTCTATTAAGTATTAGCTCTGCCATCTTTACTCTATTGTATTATTATCTATATCTTTAACTAATTTTATTTAAAAAAAAAAAAAAAAGAACTTCACTTAGTAATTGGTTACGTTTCGTTTTGCATGTAAAACTACTACATTTGATTTGGCGCCAAGACATGTAAAGCGTGAATTTTCGACAAGTCGAATAAATAAATAAATTTATAGAAAAAGAAAATGTTTAAAAAGATATTATTGAAATACATTATCATGTAGACAGCTAGGTTAATATATAGATTTAAAGTCGTCATCATGCTTTTGATTTACCTTTCTTAGATTTGGGAGTTTTTTTAATATTTGGGGCCTTTTTGACAACTTTCTTAAGTTTCTTCTTAATTTTATTGACCTTATTTTTGGCATTCTTCTTGGAGATAAATCTCTTTTCTCTCATTGAGTCATCGCCTTCTTTATTTTTACTTTGTGTTCCATTACTGATCATCCTTCTTCTAGAATTTTTTGAATTAGCTTTACTTTTTGCTTCTTCTTCAGATAAAGCTCTAGTAACTGATATTTTGGAATCTTTAAATTGAGCACCATTAAGCATTTTAACGGAAGAGATGACAAACTTTCTGTCATTAAATAAAACAAATCCAAAACCTTTAGGCTTACCAGTAGTAGCAGATTTTATAATCCGAACGGAATGAACACAGTCTTCATTTAGTGACATTGTAACAAATCTACGTAGTTCATCTTCAGTACAAAACTTTGGTAATCCACCAATAAATACAGTTCTCTTACGATCAAAAGTGCTGAATTGATTACCTTTAGATGCTGGAGTTAAACGAAGAATATTTCCTGCTAAAATAATTCCAGAAAATTTGTCAATAATTGGTTTCATCCTTTCTTTTTCTTTCAAAACAATATAAGCATTTTTAGTACTACTATTTCCAGAAAAGCACTCCAAAGCTGCACCAACTTTTTTCTTTGAAGCAAACTTAGGATGTATAGGTAGAGACCTAAATCTCATGGATTCTACTTCACCTTGTTTAATTTCTAATTTGGAAAGTAGTTCTTTTTCAGAAATATGTAGAGCTACATTTCCAACAAATAGTGTGTTTTCAATCCTTGGATCATTGTTTTTATCATATTTAACCTTAGTAAATTCTTTAGGTTTTTCCTCTTTTGCTACATTTTCAGATCTATTCTTTTCCTGATTTTTAAGAGCTAAAATGCGTGGATTATCACTACATTCACTAAGTAGTTTTTCAATATTTGGGTTAATTTCCTCAGTAGTTCCTTTGGATCTACTATTTCTGGCAATTATATCCGTAATAGAAGTAACTTTTTCAGCCTTTTCCATATTCTTAAAATATAAAATTATAATTCATTTAGGCTAATATAATATTTGAAAGTATAAATAAATCGATCAAAATCTTATTGTTAAAAACCTGTTTACTTTTTAACTGAATTTCCAATTTTAGTTACCTTTGGAACTCTAAAAAAAAATGTATTTTATTATTTCAAGTTAAAAGTCAAAAATAACTAGAACATGGTACCGCCCAACCCATGGCGGCACGCGCGCCCGCCAAATTGTGAAAAGAATCTCCATGCATTTTTCATCTTTAATATAAAGATTGGGGTTTTAGAGAGAAGAACCGACGAGTATAATCAAGTCTCTAAGTCAAATGAAAGGTAGTTTGATAATGGAATTAAATCATAACCGTTTGGTTGAAGTAGCTTTGAATGAAGAAAATGAGCTTTTGATACTTCGGAATAAATTAATGGAGGTTAATGAAAGCAATGTGACATCAACTGAATCTATTGATTCTTTATACTTAACATATATAACTCTTTTAGGTTACGGTAAAGAAATGGAGTTGGGATTGAGTTACAAATTATTATCTGATAAGATCGTGGGTATTTCCAAAATGATGGATAATACGCCATTTTCTATAGGAAAATACTTGGGTTTTACATTAATATTGAGTATTTGGATATTAAAGAGTCAGGATTGGTATAATTTAGATGATCTCAGTAGTACAGACATCTGTAATGTTATTATAAAATTATTGGTTGAATGCTGTAATGGCGAAAATGTTATTTCTAATGAATTTAGAGATAAGGAAAAATGTGAGAATTTGGTAACTTCTGACAAAAGTTGGATAGAAGAATGGGGTGAACCTACAAATTCTTATTTTGGAGCAAGAATTAATGGGGAAGAAGAAACTGTTGGGTTAATTGAGATGAATGATGAAATAGATATGAATATAATTAATATTCAAAGTCATCCAGATTTTAAAATAAATAAAAGGAGAAGACTAAATGGGATGATTAGTGGTGAATATGAAGATGGATTTAAATATATTATTTTTGAGATAACCAAAATTAATACTGAGAGTCTTAATTTACTATTTGATAAGGAGTTTAGTGATGATTTATTTACAGCTTTTCAAAATATTAATTTCCAAGATATTACCCAAAAAAATATTTTTTTTAATAAGATATTTTTTTTAAATTCAATGATTTGCTTTTATAGATGTTCTGGATCATTTTTAACAACAGCTCTTCTTTTCAAATTACCACGTGGAAGATATTTACTTGAAAGTGGTGTAGAAATGGTTGCAGATCATCTTTTGAAGGATATAATATATTCTTACCAAGGTAATACTTCTGATAAGACAAAAAGAATGGAAGATCACGCAATTTTAGCTCTTGATGATATTTCTACAATACTTTGGTTTAAAACATTTGAAGCCAAAATTTCAATAATTTTGGAAGGCAAGATACAAGAACTTTCAAATGAATCTTTAGAAAAACAAGAAGTTGACAAAGAATACCAAAAATTGGAACTTTTAAATGACCATTCTGAACTAATTAACAAGGTCTTCTCGAAATTTATTGATTATAACTTAAACCAATCAAATCAAATTGAGTTTCTTCCAAAAATATTTAATAGAATAAGAGTAAAACAGGTTAAATCTATACTTGAAGTAATAAATACAACATTTAATATTCCCTTTTCATCTAGAAACCATTTCATGGCTCACTTTCATGCAAGTAATATCTCAAATAAACAAATACTAAATCTCTTTTTCAACATTGGTTATTTTGCTCAGCTTTCTATACAAAATTGCTTTTCAGAAATAGATATCATAATCCCAATTCTTAAAACTTATAATAGCACAATTTTTTTAATTTCAAGATTTGGAGAAAGCTCTACAAAACAATTATTTATTGAGGAATTAACAAATGGACTAAACCATAAATTAACTTCAGTTGATTTTATTCAAAAAAGAATTAGAGACTTATTATTTTCAGATGGAAAAATTGAACTATGTAATAAATCAAATTCTCTTCAGTATTCACTCTTCAAATTTGCATATTGCATTATCCTAGATATTAAATCAATTATTTTGAAATTTAATTACAAACAAAAATCTCCAGATTCAAAAATGACTAAATCTTCTCTTGTATTTAATCGCATTAACACAAGTTCTCAAAATACCTTTAATTTTGAAAAAGTTATTTATTATAAAATCGCATCTTTTTTTTACACTATAAACTTTATTAATATTATCTTGGATCGTTATTCTATGGACCCTAAATCTCAAAAAAAACCTCTCTCCATTTTTATTGAAAATTTTTTTTTAAATTTTCTTTCTCAAGATGAAATTAAGCAAATATATCACTTCATTAATAATGAAATTAACCTTTATAACACTGAAAGAAAATTTTTTGATCCTAATCTCAAATTTGAGATTGATTTCATTAAAAAATATCTCTCAAAATTTTCCAATAAAAACTGTTTATTGGAATATTAACTTTTTTTATTCGTAAAATTTACTAGTCTTAGTAATTGGTTTATTATTTTTACTAAAATTTTTTTACTCATAAATTGAAATAATTAATATTTATTTATCAAATACAGAATTTAACTTTCAACTATTTTAAAATTTTGTTATTAGTATTATTGCATGCGATTTTTACCTGCATGTATCCACATTGAGCACTACGTGTCAAATTGAATCATAAAGTGAGAAAAAACAAAGGGCAAAATAAAGATTATGCCTTTCAAATACTGAAAGAACGAACAAGGTATAATCAAATAAAAGATCATCTAATTTAAATCATATGTGAGAAATACAATTATAATATAAGTGATTGTTACTTAAAGTTAGTAATAATCTTTCAAGCAATTAATATTAGGAATTACAATTTCTGTTAAAGAACAATAGAGTCTTAAATTTAGACTATAAAAACTTTATAAACAGTAAAAATTTATTTGTTTGTCTAAATATTATTCACTATTTTAGAAAATTTTATATCGAGGATTTTATTATATTTATTCAAAGTTAATTAATTCAATATTTAAAAAAAGGCGGCAAGATCATCAAATAATTAATATGCGTTAAAGTAAAAAATTGAGGAATTTTCAACGGATGTGTGAAAAACTGTAAATTTGAAAGAAATCACCAAACTTAAATAACAGGAATGAAAGAATAAACTAATTATATAGACCGGAAGGATATATAGGCATTAATACACAAATTCGTATTTTTTTTAATGAAATTTGGTATGAAAATTAAGATTTGTAAATTATGATATGATAATAAATACTATTAAGTCAATACAGAAATTTTCAAGCACATCCAGAAA
>NW_667266.1:0-12940 GCF_000006425.1 Cryptosporidium hominis TU502
ATTCTGTAGAAATATTCAAACTACTATTCCATCTACAGGTATTACCTTTAACTAGGGAGCTGACAAATTTAGCAGGTTTCCTTTGGTCGAAAAGTTTACTTTTCTTAAGAGCAGAGAGGAATGAATACTTGCTTCTTCATGAATTTCATAAAGGAAAATTTGTGACGCCAGATTGCATCCAACGTAACCAGAAATATAAGATTAGAGCAGAGGACTCATTAATATCTGAAATTGATAAAGACGATAACAATTCAAAAAAGGAAGAAACCTATTCAGGAGGTTTAGTATTGGAACCTATAACAGGACTATATGACTCATTTATACTTCTACTAGATTTCAACTCGCTTTACCCATCAATCATCCAGGAGTTTAATATTTGCTTCACTACACGAGAGCCCACTGACTTGGGTCCAGATACAACAGAAACCCTTGAAAGCAGTCCTCTTATTGATAGGAATTCTAGCTCAAATCAATTTGATAACACCATACTTCCTGGAATTTTGGAAAGCCTTGTAAAGAGAAGACGTCATATTAAGGAAATTCTAAAAAATATGTCATCTGGTACAAGAAAGAGCCAACTTGAGATACGACAGCTTGCGTTAAAGCTCACTGCAAACTCTCTTTATGGCTGTTTAGGATACAAAAACTCTAGATTTTATGCAAAGGACCTTGCATCAATCATTACATTCTATGGACGCCAAATCCTACAGAAAACTAAGTTGAAAGTTGAGGAAGAAACCAAGCTTCAGGTAATTTACGGAGACACTGATAGCATTATGGTTAATACAAATATATTCGATGATGGCAATGGCGAAGGATATTCTCATGTTCTAAAATTAGCTTCTCAAATCAAACAGATTGTGAACAAAGACTATACTAAATTAGAGCTGGATCTAGATGGGGTTTTACAGAGACTTTTGTTACTTAAGAAAAAGAAATACGCTTGCATTCAAATAGTTGATTTTCATCGTAAACAACTCAAGCTGGAATGCAAGGGGTTGGATTTGGTCAGACGTGACTGGTCAATTTTAACTAGAAATGTCTCAACACAATTACTAAATTCGCTGTTTTCTAACGAACCAATTGACACGGTAATAACAAATATATTGAATACCCTAGAATCTTTAAATGAAGCCTTAAATTCGAATTCTATTCCGCTAGAAAGTTTCATAATAACAAAAACGCTAACAAAGCTTCCTCAATTCTATTCTGACCCATACCTTCTCCCTCATGTAATTGTTGCAAAAAGAATGATTTCCTCCGGTTTACCTGTTTCTTCAGGTACAGAAATCCCATATATTATTTGCAAGGAAGTTAACTCACAGTCATCAGAAGAAGTTGCCCCCAAAAGTTCAATACTTTCTAAAAGAGCATATTCTCCTGAAGAAGTAAAATCAAATGGGCTAAATATTGACATTGAATGGTATAAGACCCAACAATTACTACCACCGCTTTCAAGACTATGCGCTCCAATACCAGGTTTAGAAATTAGCAGAATTGGCCAATGCCTAGGTCTTGAATATAAGCAATATAGCGAAATAATTCATAAAGAAGACTCTGAGCACCATGGAGATTTATTTTCAACATTCGAGTGGAAGAAAAGTCCAGAAACTTATACTAGTGTTCCAATTACAGCTAATATTGATTGTATCCAATGTATAAAGGCAGGAAATTCTGAATCAAGCTCCGTTTTTGATCTTCTTAAAGAAAATAGATGGGAATGCCAAGTATGTAATAGTCAATTTCCGCCAGAATTCCTATCTAACTGGCTTCAAAACCACCTTAGAACGCTAACCCTCGGATTTTACTCGGCCTTTCATGGTGTCTGTAGAGAATGTAATATTCAAACTAGAAGAGTGTCATTAAAAAATGGGTTCAACTGCCCACAATCTCATTGCAAAAGTAAAAAATCGCTAATAAATGATCTTTCTCCACATAAAATTTGGCTATATCTTGATCACTGGTTATTTTGGCTCTCTTTAACGAATGAAAATAACAATTCTTCCAATCAAAAGTATCAGTCTGAGAAAGATATTATTATACAGACTCTATTAAAAGATATAATTCTCAATTTCATGAACATAAACAAGTACAATCATATCCAAATGAATGATTTATTCGTTCTTCTGAAGGGAAAGGATAAGAGAATCGCATCTACATGCTCAAATGATTATTTATTGTCCAGTTTATGGAACAAAAATATAACTTCTTTAGGTTCTTAAGATTTGCTAAAGTTTTTAAATAACATTTTAGATAACTCAGATAACCAAATTGTCGCCCACTATTTTTTTGTGAAATTGAATGTTTCACAATTATTGCTAAACTTAAAGAAAAATTAAATATACAATACTTATTTTCAAATAAGATAGAAATGTAGTAGGATTATATAGATAATTAAGCAGAAATTATTCAGATTGTTTATTTTTCCTAATGCTGAGTACGACTAAGAGTACGATAATTATCAGCAAACAAATAGATAATATTCCGCACAACATCTGTACGCAAAAGTCGGTTGCAGTGTTTCTGGCAATAGCCTTCAAAGATATGTTAGCTTTATAAATATTATCTTTTACATTATCCAATTCATTCCGGATCCTGTCTAATTGTTCTTTTTGAGTATTCATTTTGTTAAGAGAGTCATCTCCTAGTTTCTCAGTATACGTTAGAGATTTTTTCATTCTTATGATTGACTCATCCGCTAGCTTTATTAAAGCATCGCCTTTTTTATAGTCTGTTAAGTCGCTATCATTCAAAGATTGAATATCTTCGTTAAAATTTCGTTTCATATTATATGTAACTTGTTCTGTAGGAATTAGTGCATTTTTTGTCCAAGATTCATTAATATTTCTAATACGGTCATTTCGAGAATTAAGAAATTCCTCAAATTTTTTTTTCTCGCTTGGTTCCTTTAATGATTTGAGTTCAATTTGAATAGACTCTAATGCATTGTTAATATTCTGGGAACAAAACGAAACAGTAGAGTCCCCAAATTTTTTGGTTTTCGAAAGATATTCATATCTTGAAATCAGTGAGTCCAGTTTTGAAAATTTAAACTGAATCTCTTGCAAAAGCATTTAATCTATATTTAAAAATAAATCAGCTTTTATTCAAAATAATTAAGGACCACGTAATAAATTTTTGGCGCTAACTACTCTAATTAAATGCATGAAATTCGAATAGTTTTTGGAAAGCCAATTTTTGTGATTTTTCAATAATTTTTGATAGCTCACAAGAAATAAGCTCAAAAGATGGTCTCATTTTTCTATCTGGATTAAGAATTGATTTTATAAGCTTATTAAGCTCAAATGGTACATCAAGTTTTTTTTGAATAGTATCTATATTTGCAGCATTTACTACCATAACAAGGCCAGGGCAAAAACCATCAAAAACAAAAGACTTCGTTAACACCTCTAGCATACTCATTCCAAATGACCACACATCGCTTTCCTTAAAAAATCCCTCTTTTCTTAGTACTTCAGGTGCGGCGTAATATGTATTCCCATAGTCAGTAAAAGGTGAATAACCGAGTTTTGAATCTATAGATATTGCAATTCCAAAATCTCCAACCTTTCCAATACCATTTTTTCCAACTTTAGATACGAAAAAATTACTTAATTTTAAATCCCTGTGCAAAATACCTAGTTTGTGTGCATGTTCCATGCCTATTGCAATATCTCTCAGCCAAGAGAGCATTTCCAATCTACTTGCTGAATATTTAGATCTGAGTTTTTGGAATTCACCATTATTGTTGTTAATTAAATATTGATCCATACTTCCGCCTTCGCAATTTTCCAACAATAGAGCTTCACAACCCATATATAGCTGAGTAACGCCCAGGCATTGCACAATATTTGGATGTGGCGAAAGATAACTTAAAATCCTTGCTTCCCAATTCCTCATTTTAACTGAAGTGGGAATATACTTAAATAAATTTTCTTTTAATATACTCTCTCGCCTATACTTATAAATATAGCAAATCGGTAAATTATCTACGCTTTTTAAATCTTTGCTTTTGTTATTGTAATTGTCCAAATAATACTCTAAAATATCATTATTACTATTTCTATATTTAATTCTCTCTTTAGAGCCCAACTCCTCATAATTTTCAGTATCAAACATGAGAACTTTACAGATAACTTCTTGAGATTTATACATCCCACTTAATATAACGCAATTATAATTACTTGAAATATAGCTTCCTAATTTTATTTCTGACCGGTTAATGTAAGGCAGGATACTTGAGTTTTTAATATTAAGATTTTCAATCAGAGATAAATCCATGTAATCAAGAAACCCCCAAAACTGCCGAAACAATCTCAATATAAATCTTCTTGAATAATTATCCGAAATTCCGAGCTTTTCAATCAACTGATCGTTAAGAATAGGAATGTCACTCCCAGATAATTTATAATTTTGAAATATCATCGCTTCTTCTAGTAATCCATTTGAAAGTAGAATAAGGGAAATAGTTTCACTACTCCATTTATAACAATCGCAAGCATAAATAGAAGTTGAAATAAGTTGTTTAAATATTAAGGTTTTGAAATTATTACATGTGCTGTCATGTGTATTAGCCCCATTCAATTTTATTGATTTTTTTTCATTAGTATAATTTTCAGCGATTTTAAAATTTTCATTTTCAGTCAAAATATCAATTTTTTTTTGTTGGTAATTATTATAAATATCTTTTGAATTATATAGAACTATAGGTTGATAAATAGCTTGATTATTTATCTTATACAAGTTTTCAAAGCCTCTCGTGAATACATTTTTTTCAGTGAATTTAAATTCTTCTATGTTATACAATAACGAAGTATTTGAATTTCCCGAGAGTTTAGTTTGCTTTGAATTAGAAATTAAGCAAGCCTCTAATACTTGTCTAGAATTGTTAGTTTTACTAAATTCATCAACTTTTAAGTTTTCAGAAAATGTGTTATTTTTCTGTGTTTTTTTATCCAAAATAATTTCTGTTTCTTTTCCCCAAATAATTTGTGATTGATATGAATTTGAATCTCTATAAAAGTAATCTTTATAACCAAATTCAATCATAAAATTAGCTTGTAATATATATAACCCTATTGCTTGGTCTTTATACCACATTCCCTCATAAATAATTTTGCTTTTATCAGCTAAAAAACCCCATCCATGCCTCTGGCTTTCCAAGGTTTCGCCATAATAAAAAAATATTTCATCATCATCAATATCGAGCAATAAATACAAATTTTCGATAGAAATTATTATATTTTCTTTCTGAACTTTATTTTTTTTGTGTGTTATTCTATCATTCCTTAATTTCTCAATAGTAGTATTCTTTGCTTCTTTGTCGTATAATCCTATTCCCCCGCTATTAAATACTACTAAGCTTCTTATCTCCAAATATTCCGTCTTTGAGTATATATTAAAAGACTCCTTGTGCATTTTTTTGTTTAATTGCATAAAAATCAGTTTAATTTTGGTTTATAATTTTAAATAATATAAATATATTCATTTGAAGTGTTATCTTTCAACAGTAATTAGTACATATTCTACTTTTAATATTTTGAAGATATAACAATTAGTTGTTTTAAATAAGCATTCTATTGTTGCCGTTTCCATTTACTTTACTCCTGATCGTTTTAACCCATTTGGCATGTTAATTACAATTAAAATGCAATTTATTGGCGGATGATTTTGGCGCTCATACGTGTCTTAATTCTTGAAGTCAAATATCTTGGATTATTTCTAGCTCTTTTTAAATAGGTAAGTTTTCTATTTATCTAGAGAGGTAACAGGGATGATTAGAACTCTACTATAGTGCAAATAATGTTCGTTTTGAACTCCTTGCGCTACAGTAAAACCTGGAAGTACATATACAATGCCAGCTGTCATAGTTACTCTGACCTTATGGCCTCTCTACTTTAGAGTGTATTAATTTTCACAGCTTTTATTGTAAATTGTTGAGAAAGGTTGAAATGTTGTCGAGTCTCAAGGTGAATAAATGAAGTCAATACTATAATATAGTTTTTATATAGACATTACTATTACGCTATTTAATTCTTAATTATATTTTTCTATGTCGAGTATGTTCTGTGACTTTCCAAGTTTACTATTATACGTTCAATGTGGTCATTGGGTAGCCTTGAGAGTGATGGAATTAAACTCTAGGAAAGATTAGGTTTTCATACAAGCTGGGATGCTTAATACTTACCTTTGCTTCATCAGGAGTTCTGGGTAATAGATTAACTAAAGATGCTATTTCGAATTCGTGTAGTTTTGTTGTTTCATCAAGGGCCCTGAAATTAATATTCGTTAATTTAATTTAGATTAATTATACATATGACTTACTCTCTAATTAGTATAACAGATGCTCTATTTTTTATCTTTCCAAACTTATATGAATAGTCGTAAGCAGACTTAATTAATGTGTGAGCTTCATCAGATCCAGATGGATAGGTTCTCATTCTGTCTTCAAGTAGCAATCTAAGTTCACTCAAATTAAGGCATTTTATTCCGTTTAACTCTAAATTTTGGATAAGAATCAATTCATAAGATAAAAGAATAAAGTTGCATTGGTAAATAATTTAATTTTTGAATACAGAACTAGTAATTAATTTATTTTTTACGGAATTGAACCGAAAATAATAGGTAAATATATTGAAACCTTGCAACTCTATAACAAAATTACTGAACATACCTTTTCCAAACTCTAATTTTTCGATATCAAAATTATCATCCGACATCCTTATTTATTATTTAAAAAAAAATAGATAAATCAATTTTTTAATGAATTTTTCTTTAATATTTAGCGCTGAATGTAAAATTTTTTTTTTTTTTTTTTGATTGATTACAATCATTAATGTAACAGATTTTTATATGTAAAAGAATGAAGGTAAGTTAATTGACATTTTTAATTTTAAATACTACATGTTATTAGGTTGCAGTGATTGGATGTTGCCATGGCGAACTCAATCGGTTATATATGGAAGTGGAGAAATATGAAAATGAAAAAAATGAAAAAGTTGATTTAATACTATGCTGTGGTGATATGCAAACAATAAGAGACGAAAGTGACTTACAAGATATGGCAGTTAAATCTCATAGATCGAAAAAAGGAGATTTTTGGGAATATTATGAAGGATTAAAAAAAGCTTCTAAATTGACTATTTTCATTGGTGGGAATCATGAGACTCCAAATGTTTTAATTCCACTTTATTATGGAGGATGGGTGGCTCCAAACATTTTTTATCTGGGTAGTTCTGGAGTTATTCGAGTTGGAGATGTTAGGGTTGTAGGTATTTCAGGTATTTATAAAAATTATGACCATTTTAGAGGTTATTATGAATCAAAACCATTCACTGAAGAAAGCAAAAGGAGTTGGTATCACATTAGATGGTTTGAAATTCAGAAATTGTTACTAATTGAGAATATAAAATCCAACTTTTTAGGTTCTAGTGAGTTGAGAAAAGTAGATGTGATGATTTCTCATGATTGGCCAAATGGGATAGAAAGATTTGGAAACCTAAATTATCTTATAAGAAGAAAGCCGTATCTTAAAGAAGATATTGAATTAGGCAGGCTTGGAATTCCTGGATGTATCGAACTCATTGAACATTTAAGGCCAACATTCTGGTTTTCAGGCCATCACCACTGTTTCTTTGACGCTTCAATAGAATTTGAGAATCAACTATATTCATCTGAATTTAGAGCAATTGACAAGTTTAAAAATTCAAATTCGCCAGTAAGATATTTTGATATAAACAGTAATAAAAACGATGTTCGTATTTATCTAGATTTTGAGTGGCTAACGATACTTAGATCTGTTAAAGCAAATATTCCAAAAGGAAATTATACAGTAGACAAAAATTCAGTTCCAAAATTAAGTAGGCCAACCAAATCTGATATTAATGCTATATATAAAAATCTTAAAGAAGTAATTGGAGACTTTGATGAAAATCACTACGAATGGCCTCTATGGGACCAAGCAAATGGAAATTTTAAAAATTTACAAGATCAATATAATTTTATTAACAGAATTATTGAATAAATTTATCCATTCAATAAATTATATATCATAAGTTTTTAAATTGGCACTATTATAATATTTTTTTGAATTACAATATTCTGTATTAAAATTATTACTCGTTCTAAATTGGCATATTTATTATCATTATCATTCAAATAACTAAATACTATCGATTTTCACAGTAATAAAAGAAAGATTTCTAATACATTAAATTCAATAGAATTAAAAACAGTCTCTAAAGTTAATGTTTTACTTTCACTAAGCTAAATTCGCAATTAACAAGAAATTTTTTTTATAAAACAGAACGACTTAAATCAAGTAATATTTTTTATAAAGAATGATTTCACTACCAAGCTTATAAAATATTCAAAAACATGAATATATAGCTTCTAAGGTAAATAATTTTCAAATTACTAAAGCTTAAATATTGGTAAAGTTTTGTATTAAGTGCTTTAAAGAACGCAAACTAAGTTTTCAAGCACACTTAGCTGGGTCTTCCTTAATCATTTGATTTTATATATTAAATATTGTCAAACTATTTTAAAACGTTTGATACATAAACGTCCAATGTTTACCTGTTTATACTGTAGGAGATTTTCATATCTAAATTACGAGCTCCGCAATAGATTGCACCAAAAATGAAGCTTTGCACGCTTTAAATGGCAATTAAGTAAACAAAGCAAGAACAACTTGCTCATGAGTAAAAATTTTTTACAAAAAGTACTTAATTATTATTCTACACTTTATCGAGAAAAATTCTAATTGCAATAAATCATAAATCATCAATTTAATTATAAAATTTAATCAGATAAATTAAAGTTACTTTGTACGAAATATAGTTTCAAAATGAATATTTAATATTATCAACTTTTTTGTACATCAATAATACTTGCATAAAAAAAAATAATTAGATTCAATATTAACTACCCCACACTTGGCGGGAATGTCAACCCCACACATTCTGCATATTTTTTGATTGCAAGTGGCAACAATAAACAACATTAAATATCAAGAATAAATTTAGGTCAAAAATAACTATCAATTTAAAGTCTATTTTTATTCTATACATTTGATAATATTGTTAGATTGAGGTAACATGTATTGCAAAACTCCCAAAGAGCAATAACAACAATAGACTAAATTCTTTAGTAGAAATTAATATAAAGCAGTGAATAATTCAAGTAGGAAAAAAAATGTCCTCAAAAACAATTGACAATTTCGATAATACCTGTTTATCAACGCCTAGGCGTTCCAAAAATATTGAAGATGAAACAATAGCATTGGCTCCTGATGCTCGAAGAGCAGTACGTAAACAACTTAATATTGAGTTTATTAATGCTGGGGAGTGGTGTGACGAACTAGACAACTTAAAAAATGAAAATTTTTTCGAGAATATGTATGAGAAAAATGTATCAACCCCGCTACCGAAGGTATTTAGCATATCTTCTTTAAATACTAAGCATTTAATTACCCCAAAACGGGGACTTAACCGTGATAGTATTTTAAGCACGGGAACTCCCAGAGGAAAAACTTCCCAATATTATCTTGACCTAACGTATGAATGCGTAAGTATATGTGGGAATGACAGCGATCCTGAAAGTTCTTATGAAAAGGATCATTCTCCAATCAAAAATATTGATATAAATGAAAACATAAAAAATGCTTCAATGGAAAAATCAGAATATTATAATAGCCGTATACTTTCATTATGCAAGAGAAGCCGTGATTCATTGGAGTTTGATGCTGGAAGTGATAGCCCAACTGAACTAGTTCAAATTATGAGCAAATCACTAAGACTAAGCTAGTAAAATTATCTCTTGCTATTTATTTCTAAAACTTTTAATAATTGAATTTAATGGAATTTGTACCCGATTTCCTATTTTTGTCACAAGGTTTAGAAAACATTTGGGTTTAATTAAAATAATTGAGAAATATTTAACTTTTTTTCCCCCTTCTTGATTACTTTCCAGCATTTCATTATTGTTGTAGACGTAAGCATGTGTACTTGTCCGCGCTGTATTGCAAATATATATTAGTTGAAAGAGCGAGCAATGATAATTAGGTTTGAGAAAGGTAAATGACAAAAACAAAAAAAAAGTGACTCTCTATGATATATGATCAGCGCATCTTTAGCTTAACGTATTGTGATAAATAGGGTAATTTGTCACAATGAGTGACACTTCCTCAAAACAGGTCACGCTTAATGATATAAATCAAGTAGTGGAAATAAGTATAGGTAAAAATAAGCAAAAAAATGAGAAAATACTGGGTAACTTCTCAAAAAATGAATTAACACACATGGGAATAGGGTTCATTACTGTATTTAAAGCAGCAATAGGAACCGGAATTTTGTTTTCACCAAAAGGAGTAGTTAATACGGGATATCTTTTGAGCGCGCTAATCATGTTTTACTATTGGGTTTTGAATGTATTATCTACATTTCTTTTAATGCAATGTGCAGATAGAGTGAATGGGAATTACTCTTCCATTGCAATGCATGCAATGGGCAAATTTGGAAAGTTTTTATTGGAATTTTCATTGATTTCAACTGCAATTTCGTTCGGTTCAATATATGTAACATTTATCACAAACAATATACAAGATATTATTGCAGGAATCCACAATTGCTCACCAGAATATTTGAACTATGGATCAGCTCTTATTACTTTTTTGCAATTGATTATATACATTCCATTGGTATCAGCCAGAAAAATACAATCCCTTGCTCCTGTAATACTATTTTCGAACCTTGCTTTAATAACAGCAATTACTTTAGTTCTTGTACAATCATTTCACACATTAATCAGAAGCCACTCTAAAAGCTCCTTTTATAATATTCCTGCAATTTCGGATGTATCAAATATTCCAGGATTTGTTGGAACTGCGGCATATTTATGGGTTTGCGCTCCAGTCACGCTTTCATACTATTCTTCTATAAATAATCAAAGAGAAAAGAGATTTTTTACATGGATATATTTACTGGCCATTTTTGTAGTTTTCATATTTGCTCTCACATTCACATATCTTTGTGCGTTTGCCTATGGTGAAAGCACTCTTTCTGCAATCACCTTAAACCTACCGTTTACTCCAGTTGCGATGGGTGGTAAAATTCTCTATTCAGCAAGTGTGTTACTATCATTGCCACTAATGGTTTATCCGATGAAAGAAATTTTTTCAAAATATTCATTTGGTTTATCTCAAAAAATTCTTCCAAAATCCGAAATTGAATTTAAGGAAGAAAATCCAACTAAACAAGAGTCTCTAAATAAGAGCAACTCTACCATTTCAATGGAAAATGCTAGTTTAAATGAACACATAATTGTATCTTGCGAAAAACCAGGGACAGATTTCTTAGAAGAGGATCGTCCATTCCCACCAAATTTTGATTGCACTAATAATTGTAACTTAAAAGAAACCAAGCACATTAAACTGAAAAAACTCAAAACCGAAATATTTGAGGTTCAAAAAGAAAATATACTGCCATCTTTTTGGATGATGATATCTTGCATATTTATTACTTTTTTGGGTTATATTTTGCATGATTCGCTTAGCAATCTAATTAATTTAATTGGAGGACTATTTTGTGTTCCATTAAACATTTTACTTCCTGCATTATTTCATTTCATTATTTTTAGAAAGGAAATTGGAATTAAATTAATCATAATCGATTTTCTACTTATTATTTCTGGCATATTTACTTCAATTCTAGTAATTTGGTACTCTATACTAAATTGGAGTACTGAAAATCCAACCATTTGTACAATGAAGAATTCCGAATGGTTTAAATAGCCTTTTTACCATTATTATTTATTCAACTAATATGATATATCAAAGACATATGAGTTGTTGAAAATACCTTAATATATTTTTTAATAATTATTTCGGATAATTATAAAGATTCATTTCTTTGTTTTGAAAGAAATGTATTCAATTTTTTTAAAACTGTACAGGGTTTAAAATTTGTATTATTTAGTACTACTTCTTGTTTTTGGAAATAGTAAAACTGATTGATGGTAGGTAGTTTCATTTCAGAAAAAGTCCAAGTAATTATATATTTTATTTATTATTTACATTTACAATTTGTTTGAGCAATAGCACAAATTTTTTTTTTTTTTTTAATTTTTTAAATTCCTATTATTCAGATTTAAGGCATTTGGTATTGCACACAATAACAATTACTCATTTCACTCAACTAATTGAAAATGACAAGCAAAATATTATTTTTATCGGCATTAATACTAATATATTTAAGTATTTTAGTAGACTCTGCATCTAACGATTCCCCTAGGAAAGCTAGCGAAGTCCTGGAAAGTAGTACTGGCTTAAGCACACAAAACGAAAATAAAGATGCGCATTTGCAAGAAACAACTTCATTAGACACAGAACTATCTAATACAGCTGCTAGCTTTCAAAGTGAAACTATTCAATTGATAGTTAGCAAAAAGCCTGTAGACATTTCTGAATCTTTAGCAAATTTTATAGCCAAATTTTTGGTTGAAAATGCGGAAATGTTAGTTATTTTAGAATTTGAGACAAGATCGTTATGTTTTAATAGTATATATTTATCTAAATTTTGGTCAAGCCTGAACAAAATTACTTCAACTGAACATACACTTATTAAAGGGCTAGTAAATTTTTGGGACGAAGAAGATGATACTGTACCAAATAAAATTGTCGAATATATGGTTAGAAGACATAAAGATTATAAAAGAGTTATATTGAAGGATTATAGGAGGCTCAAAGTTTCAAGACATAAATTAATGCTAAATAATTTAAATAATTTCAAATGTTCAAATTTGAAAAACGCATTTGTATTATTAATATTAATTTTTGAAGGGAATGATGAAGATACTTTTTCTGTTTTATTACTATTTTTATTGATTTGCTCAGTACGTATTGTTGAAGGTAATAATTTTAAAGAAAAATTCGAATTTGATA
>NW_667269.1:0-13058 GCF_000006425.1 Cryptosporidium hominis TU502
TTCTGAAGTAGCTACGTTGCGTGAAAGCTTCAAAAAGCCTTTGATCTTAGACATGCTAGGAATTCCCTTAACTTTGCTCAATAGAGCAACTTGAACAGGCTGGATAAATAATTCTCCAATATCTTCGTCAGCCTCACTATCAATCATATTACTTGCATTTCCAGAATTCCTTCTAATATTGATATATTTTTGACGAGAAATATCTAGCGCTCTAACAATTTCTTGATTTTGAGCCATTCCATCTAATCTATCATGTATAATAACTAGACAAATTATTCTATTTAAACTGTTAGACTCGCATAGATTCTTAGCATTGCTGCTATCAATAAAAGGTACATAAATCTGTTGCGTATAAAGCAGCGACTGTTCTAGTTTCTGTACTAAGGAGGTGGACCTATTGATAAGGTTAAATAATTGATCATCTATATGCCTGGTTTGCAAAACATTTTCATTTGAAAAGCCCCCAAGTGGAATGATAATCTCTGGAGTTAAGTCTGAATCCTTAAATATGTGCGGAAGCGCAATTAAGTATGGTTTATCATATTCTATTCCCCATTTATAAAGCATGCTATTTTTTTTGTTATTTTGATAATATGCTAACTCGAAAGTTGAGCTCCATCTTAATGCAAATGAACGAATTAATAATGTTGGTGAAGGTTTGTTAGAAAGAATTAATATTTTTGGCCTATACAAATTATTCTTTTTTAACCATCCACTTAACGATTTCTCTGAATTTAATAGACCCAAAGTCATCGGAAAAGAGTTGGAGAGAAATTCCAAGAAAGATTCTAAACTTGGATCATAAATTTTGGAATACATTTCGTATTGGTATCCATTTGTGATAATAAAAATTGCAGGAAATACCTTTACGCTTAATGGTAGTTTTTTAAGTAATGAATTTTCTTTTTTGGCGTGAATTCTTCCAAATTTGTAATATTTCCCCATTTCTTCAATAGATTCCTCCCAAATAGAAGAAAAATGGTGACAAAGTTCATCATGATCCGTATAAACCTGAATAACCCATGAATTAGTTTTCTGAAGCATTACTAAGTTGTCAAAGTTATCGGATGTTAAGGTAACTGCAGCTGAAGGAATTATCTCAATCTCACCGCCTTGAGTAGTATCGTAAACTTGTCTTTTTTCATTATCACCCAGTATTTCATATGCTTTCGAAATATCTCTAAACTTCTCCAAGCACGGTTCACAATCTGGATTTTTGTCAGGATGCCATACCAAGCTAAGCTTTCTGAATGCCTTTCTGATTTCTAAGTTAGTTGATTTCTTTGTTACCCCCAAAACTTCGTAATAATTCTTTTGATTTTCATTTTTGTTTAGCTTCCCACTAATGCTGTAAAATTCTTCCCCTGCTCTTAAAATAATTGTGGAGATCAAAATACAAAGAATTAACAATAATATAGATAGATTTATTATTGTCTCCTTAAGTTCCGCCCATTTGAAACTTTGAAAGTAACTCAGTAAAGAATTTTGTGATGATTGAAACTTTTTCAAGTTATTCTCTGTGATGTCATTAGTGTTCCCAAAATTAGCATTTCTCTGCAGTACAGAATTTAATTCTTGCTTATTGCTGTTTTTTTTTTTACCCATTTTTGAAAAAAAAAAACTTTCACAAGACGATAAATGCTAATACCGCAAGATAATTTATTTTCAATAATGGAGGAAAATAATCAAATATCGCTTTCCCTTTTAACTTTTTTAAGATATGAGTATTTAAATTATTGTATCAACAAATCATCTGAATTAATTTCAGATGAAAAGAATTTTCAGACTGGAAAACACTCTAAAAAGCTGTCAATAAGTGGATTACAAGTTTGCAAAGACTCACTGATAAGGGAACTTTCTATGTCAACTCTCGAAGAATCTGGATTTTATTTGGGAATTAGATTAGTTGAAAGGTTAGTGACACGGTTATTCACTGCGCAGCAACACATACTTTAGATTATCAGTATTCCGCCACAGAATTTATGATCAAAAAGAAATAATTAAATTTATTTGCAAAGACTTATGGAACTTCATATTTCTCAAACAAGCAGATAGGCTCAAGACAAACAGAAGAGTAAGTTAATATTCTAATTAATGTTTTGAAACACGTTTTCAGGGTGGTTACGCAATATTAGATAACGAATTAATATGGCTTTCAAAACTGCCAAGCTCGATTAGCGCAAACTCTAGAAAAGTGCAATTTGAACCAGCAATCAACGTCATTATTGTATGTGGAATTATCAGAGGAGCATTACAGCATTTAGGGCTTACGTGCTCAGTAGCAGCAGAAGTCAGCAAGATTCCTTCTTGTAAGTTATTGTCGCGTATATTTTATTTTAATTCAGTTTTAGGCACGTTTCAAATACGTGTATATGCCCCATCAAGGTAAAATAGTAAGAAAAATATTCAAATTTACTCTTTGTAAAATATTGTGTAATATTACCTTAATTGCAATTCTTTGCCCCACATTTTCATGTGGAAGGTATGTGGCGCCATCAAACGAGCGGTCAACAAAAATTTATACTAACGAATTAATTATTTCTTGATTCAATAGAGAAATAATGATATATTTTTTAAATAAATTACTCATTGATACAAAAGATTGTACGTTTCAATGCGTATAGCTGGAATAAAGAGTAACTCAATTACGCCTTTGAGGCAGCCATTTGAAACATTTGTTACAGGGAATGATGGAACGTATAAGAGTATTGATAGATGGAAGTCAAAATATTACTCTTCCAACGATGATTATTTGTCTCCAACATTCTTGGATGACTCGTGCTCGTTATCATCATCTCCAATATTTCATGATGAAACTCCAAATACCACCATAGGTACGCCGGTTACCTCTCCGCGTAAAAAGAGTAGTAGTACAAGAAAAGTCAGAGTTTCAATTGACTCCGTGCTCACTAATTCTAATGAAAATACACCTACAAACAACCTAAATTATAAAAGGCCACCTTCAATTGGTACTCCAATACTCACCCCTCCATCAGCAAAAACTGCTGTTCATGACAATGAGGGATTTTTGATACCTGACCTACCAGGGACATCAAGAACGAGGAATTTTAGGAGCAATCACCGGAACGATATCTCAAGAAGCTGTAATAACTACTCATCTGCAGATCCCGTTCACATTACAATGCCGCCAAGACTAGGACTGCCATCACAAACTCCATTGAATATGAAAGACCAATATAGAAAGTCCCCTCTTCCTGTTGTATCAGCAAACTTGGATTACAGAACGGTTTACATGGGTGACAAACTGGCAGCAAGGGCAAAAGATGTAAGGAGGAATTACACTGTATCTCTTCGTGATTCTTCTCCCTTTTTTCGTAATAATTATGAGTATGATCATTCTTATTCAGAAAACCCTACGATTCATGAGGATGACCTTATTTTGCACCACGGAGAAATACTTAGAAACAAATACTCAAAGTTACACAAGGTTCGGCCCAGTAAAAACTGTGTGGCTAGTGATCAAAGGAGTAGATCGCTTTCTTCTTATTACTCAGAAAGCACATCTAGAAAAAATTTCTCTCCAGGATATAGAAGTAACTCCCTATATAATAACTATCGCCACTCGATTTTCGGGAATTTTAGGTGGAATAACAAGAGACGAAGATTAGGAAGCTATATTGCCAGCCAAAATGATATCTTACAACAACATATTCAAATAATCGACAAATCTTTAGATAGATCATCCAATGGTGATTTTGCTCTTTTTGAAGGTGGAATGCTCGACTCTCCAGATAGTAATAAAAATTGCACGCATGAATCAAGTAGTCCGATAAAGAGTAGATATATCAATTCACAAGAACTTAACTTTAATTTAGAAAAAAGATCAGTAAAAGCCATCTCAAGTGCAAGCAATGAGGTTAAATCAAGTAATATAAACTCTCGTGAAGCAAACAACTCGGAGGCCATAAACTACACAACGAATAATATGAAGAACTTAGAAGAGCATTCCGATTCGGGAAAGCTTATTTTCAAACATTTTGACTCAAATGATCCAGACAATCCTGCACAACCCGACGATCAAGATGTTTCATTTAATTCAGATTTTGGCTCTTCGCAAGCCAACGAATATGGAGAATCTGACATTCAAGACCTATCTGTTGTTGTAATGAGTAGTTCATCAAAAAAGCGTTTGCCCTCTGCAATATCAAATTCAAGTTTAGATGAAATTGTGCCACATCCGATTCCCAACTCGTCTGAAATATCCAATAGAGATATATATGGAGCACCAAATGAAGTTGAATCATTTACCAATGATCATAGTCACTTTAATGAGAATAAGCCTGACAAGAGTAAAAATGTAAAAAACAAAAGGATCAGAGCTGACGGCCAAAAAAAACACGCTAGAGGTAAGACAACAAATAGAAGGCGTCACATTGACTATCATATACCGATAGATCAAGTCAAACCACCACCTGGAATAGGTACAAAACCACTGTCTGATGAACCTTCAAATTTTGAGAACTCATCCAGAAGATATCCTAAGAGACTCAGGACAGCTCCGCTTAAATGGTACTTGGGTGAAAGGCTGGAATACCATCGAGATGAAAAGAACGAACTTGGCTACACAATTGCCGCTATACACAAGGTTGCAAACCCAAAGATGCTTCCTAATGAGCGTGGGAGCATCTATCCTAACAGTGATATTTCTACATACCCAGCTTCTTGCAAACCCAATACTGATGAACTTGAATTTCACAAAAAAAATAACCGTGACGTTTGTTCCGCCAAATCAAAACCTAGAGCTGACAATACAAATATATCAAAGAAGGTCAAGTCTAAAGTAAAGCGCGTTTCTGGAAACGATCAAGAAAAAAAATCTAATGCTGTTATTCTTAAAGATTATGAAACAAATGAAGAATTTTCAATGATATCTGTATTTGACAGAAATACTCTATGCTGGGCTGATGTTGAGTACACTGCAGGTAAACCATATAGTGTCGCTCTTTCTTTTATATCTAGTCAAGCAACTTGCTGTGAAATATGCCTTCCTCCTCTAACTGAGAAAGGGCTCGATGAAAGTCAAGATAATTACATACTAGGGCATGTATATATGGCCCCAGATAGTAAATCTTTACAAATAATGATAAGTGATAACAATGTTTACAACATTGGTGTTGGAGACTGGTTCCTAATACCTGACAATACGAACTACAATTTCAGCAATACTTCTGATCATTCAGAAATTTATATCTCTTTGTATGTTATTAAGGATAGTTAGTTATGATAATTTATCTTTTCCCTCTATATCCACGTTCTTTTGAGTATTTTACTTGGTAAATAAATATTCACCAAATAATCGCTAGAAATTGATTGGAATGCTTCTAATTCGCATTTATAATTATGTTCATACATCAGTTTGCATTGCCGACAAAGTATCTCACATTCCTATTTGTGTTAATTGCTACTTATATTTAATGTTCGTGCTTACCTTTATTGTTGGATCTTCTATTAGTGATTTCAAGGTGGATCTATCTTTTTCGGATAGAATGATCCTTGTCTACAAAAAATTAACTTAACTTTTATAGCATTATAACTTACATCGGATGGAATGAGTTCTGTATCTTCAAAATGTATTCCCAAATAATATATACTTGGACAAGCTAAAATATATAAAACAAAATTTATGGAGTAAAGTTTATTGTCATACCTGCCATTTGTGATTCAAAATTGCTTGAACCTCGTACGTATGTTAGGTATATATTGATGCCATGTGGATCAAAGTCCCCTAAATATAAAGCCTATCAGAACTAATAAGAGGTAATAAAAATAAGTGAGAACTTACTGTAATTCCAGATTTACATATAATGTCGGAGACTAATTTCCTGGTTGAAATATCTGGAAAACCTTTACCTACTTTGAATTATTTATATTAAAAACATTTTCTTACATACCCGTAATTATCAAACAAGGAATCCTATTATAAATCTCTCTCTCCATTAAATACTGAAATATCGAAGCCTTTTCAATAACTAATAAATATTTCACATTTGTCTTTATTATATATTTGCTGTCATTTGGATCAAATATATCTGTGATAGTTGCTCCTGACACTCCAAGTTCTTCAACGTCTAAAAAATCTGAATTCTAAGAATAATTTGAAAATATAAAAATGTGAATCCTTACTTTATAAATTAGTTTTATTCTTCCGCCAATAATTCCTTTTGGAGAAGGGAATAATCCAAATGATATTCTTGGTATCTGCAGGATTTCTGAAAAGTCTAAATTTCAGGTTTATTAATTATCATTATTTTGTTTACTTACTTTGCACTATTCTATTTACTTGGGATTGACTCTATAAGGGGTAATTTATTATAAATATTTGTAGTTTAGCACTTACCTTAAAAAGCCAACTATTATGATAGTATAACTCTCTTAATGTTAATTTTCTACCTCTTTTCTGCGCACTATGTAAAACGTTCGCAATTGAGGTAACTAATTAAATTGTTTAAGTAAATTATTAAAAAAATCAACTTACTCTTTGCAATATTAATTATATCATTTTTTCTTCTTGATGAACCAATAATATATTGATCGTATTGTAAAGATCCAACCCAATTTAGTGTATTAAAAGATGTAGATTTCCCCAAATTAAATAAAACAATATCTTCAATCAAATTCATTTATAATTCATTAAACAAAAATAACAAAATAAATAATTTACCTCCCTTCTAAATGGTTGTATATATATAAGTATTTCAATATAATTTTTTTCCTGGTTATTTTTTTATCTTGAAAATCTAATAATTTTTCAAATTACCGCAATTAAGAAAACATTTATTATTAAAATTGTACCACATTATAATGGTAAAAATAACGAATAATGAAAATGAAAGGACGATTATATTGAATAATAAAAATGAAGAAAGCTGTATCCATTCATTCAAAAGACTTAATGTGATAAAAACAGCAAGATATTCTCTTTTATTTTTTTTACCAAAAAATCTATATGATCAATTTAACAATGTTGCAAATATTTACTTTTTGGCAATAGGTATTATGCAAATGGTACCTTCAATATCATCATCTGGTGGAATCCCTACAATAGCTCTTCCTTTAATATGTATGTTATGTTTTTCTGCGGCGCAAGCAGCATATGAAGATTGGAAAAGACATAAAGCAGACTCAGAAATAAACAACCTTCCTACGTATGCATATGATCCAATTAAAGGTAATTTTGCAATCACAAAATGGGGTGAATTAAAGAACGGAGATCTTGTAATTGTTAAAAATAGAGAAATTTTTCCTGCTGATATGGTATTACTTGCCTCTAGTCAAAATGATAATCGAGTGTTTGTCGAGACTGCCTCAATGGATGGTGAAACAAACCTAAAGCTTCGAGAAAGCCCTAGAATTCTTTTTAATAATGGAGTTAGAAATATTAGTGATCTCCTTACTATTTCAAAAGGTATAATGTATTGTGGAGAGCCAAATGATCACCCAAAAAAGATACATATAAATTCAAGGTTTGTGTTGAAAAATTCTAAGGACGATGAAAAAGAACTCAATTTTTCGTGTAATTCATCAAATATGTTGTTACGTGGGTGTAAGCTAAGAAACACCTCATGGGCACTTGGCGTTGTGGCATACACTGCTCATGAAACGAAAATTTATCAAAGCAGTTTTAGATCAGCCCCACATAAAATGAGTAATGTACAATCTTTATATAACCAAGTAACTATTGCGTCATTTATCTTCTTGTTGTTTATTTGCCTTTCTTTTGGAATTATTGTAGCTTGCATTGATTACTTTGGAGGACCAGAATTGTCGAAAAAGTTTATTCCAATTGGGAAAATGGAGCCCAACGAAAGTGTGATTAAAACTTCAATAATTACTTTTTTTACCTGGATTATTGTTCTTGCAAATCTAATACCTATTGGAATGTTTTTTTATTTAGTAATATCCAAAGTTTCACAAGCAATAATCATTGCTTCAGATTCTAGATTAACAAGTCAAAATTCTACTGTTGTAAGGAATTCAGATTTAAATGACGAGCTAGGTCAGGTATCTTATATTTGTACTGACAAAACAGGTACATTAACAAGGAATTACATGGAATTCAAAACTGTTTGTATTAACGGAAACGTATATGGAGGTAACCATCACGAAATGAGGCAAGATACAGATCAATTGAGTATTGAACACACAGAAAAACAAAAAATAACTCCACATGTTGACATGGAAGATGAATTACTAAGAAAAAACCTAAAGGAAGGAAATAAGGAAGAGATAGAAATACTATTGAATTTTGCTCTAAACCATACAGTATTAATACAAGAAAATGAGGTTGATATAGATGAACCACCTCTTTATTCGGCAAGCTCAACTGATGAGGAAGCGCTTGTATTAGCTTCCCACCACTTTGGAATATCACTAGTTTCCCAAAACTACTCAAAAAGTACAATTAAATTTTCTGGGATAGGAACTAACCAAACTTGTGTTGAGTTTGAAACATTATTAAGATTTGAATTTGACCATACAAGAAAAATAAGTTCAGTATTGGTAAAATTCCCAAAAAAAATCTTTAGTTACGAGTCAAATGATTCAGATGGTTATAGGTATATCCTATTTTCTAAAGGATCGGAATCTGCAATAAAAGAATGTTGTGTTAATCAAGAAAGTTTGGATATTGCTAATGAAACATTTGAATATGCAACAGAATTTGCTAGTAATGGCTATAGGACACTCTGTTTTGCAAAAAAAGAACTTAGTGAAAATGAAGTTATTGATATTTTAAATGACTTTAAACATGATAATAAGATTCATTTAGAAGAAGTTAGAACATTTTTTGAAAGCAACTTGACTCTACAGGGGTGTTCCGGAATTGAAGATATCTTACAGTACCGTGCCCAGGAAACGATTGAGTCATTTATTGCTTCAGGTATCAAAGTTTGGATGCTTACTGGGGATCGACAAGAAACTGCAATAAATATTGCAGTTAGGGTTGGAATAATTTCAGATGAAATGGAAGTTATTATTTTTGATGAAAATAAACTTGAATCATTTTCAAATAATCTAATTAAAGAATTTCCCGATAGATCAAGTTTTTTGAATAGAGAAAATGGTTCATTCAATTTCTCAAATGTAGTATTAGTCATTGATTCCAAAATATTAGAAAAGGCCCTAGTAATTGATGAAGCTAAATTTGCAAAAATTGCAACAAAATGTTCATCTGTAGTTTGTTCTAGAGTTACACCTCAACAAAAAGCACAAGTTGTTAAGTTAATTCAGGAGTTTACAAAGCAAAGAGTACTAGCAATTGGTGATGGCGGAAATGACTGTACTATGTTACAAACTGCAAATGTTGGTGTTGGCATCCATGGTTCAGAAGGCATGCAAGCTTATAATGTATCTGATTTTGGAATTTCCCAATTCTGTCATCTTCAACCTTTGGTTCTTATACACGGAAGACTCTGTTATAGAAGAACATCTATTTTGGTGCTATATAACCTTTACAAATGCTTTACTCTAAATATCGTGAGTGTTTATTTTGGCTTTGCATCGCTTTTCACGGGGTCTAAATTGTTTTTTGAATTACTATTCCAGTTATATAACTTTCTATATACTTCAATACCTCCTATAATTTTTGCAACATTTGATTCAGATATTCCAATTACATTACCATATGATTATCACGAACCACTTTATTTATTAGGCATAACCAAGCCATTCTTTTCATTAAAAATATTTGGGATTTGGTCCATGAATGCTGTTTTCCATGCAGCGGTATCATTGTTCATTCCTTACTTTATTTTGGGAGGTAACAATCCAATATCAAATGATGGATACGTTCCAGATTTTTGGACTACAGGGCTAGCCGTTTATACAAATGTTGTAATTGTTGTAAATACCAAGATATTACTCGAAGCATTTACTTCATGGAGTCTTGTTTTATTCTCAATAATAATATGTGCATTTCTATTTTTTCTATCAATTTTGTGTTTCCCCCACATTTTCCATATACCAGAATTGGAATTAGCAGCTAAAAGGGCAATCATTACCCCAATGTTCGTCATTACAATTGTTATATCAATTACAGTTACTATTTCACTAGATTGGATATTAAAAATATATAAAAGAAGCTTATACCCTGAAATATCTCACTTGTTGCAGAATAAGTGGTATAAAATATACAAAAAAAAATATGAATCTCACAGGCAACTTCTTCTAAAACACTTATCACTTAATTGGCTCGAGTCCATGAGAAGATTAAAAAGAAAGAAATCGGTAGAAGTTGAACAAATTCAAATAAGGAAAAAGTCATCTGATATAATTGGATATGCATTCAACTATCCAGATGTTAACGTGAGTCAGCTATTTTTATCAAATAAAACAATATAAATTTATTTGTTATTGAAATTTTATAATTAATTAAACGAATGAGTGTTACCTCTTGAATAAGTATTTCCCAATAGATATTCTTTATCAAATTCGCTCTTAATAAACTTAGATTTATCAATCACTTTTCTTTCTTGCTTGAAATAATCATTCGTTGCCTTACCTTCTAAGTAGTTCTTTAAAATGCTTTCACCTCCTAAACCCCAAACTTCAATATCTGCGACACTGAATTTATTGATTTCTGTTGTTGATTCATCGTTCTCTCCAGAATATGGAGTACCTAATAATAAACAACTATTTCTTTTACCAGAATTATTACTAGGCTGATAAAGCATTCCAATATTGTACGTAAGATCGCTTTTCAAACAAGTTCCAGTGCCTAGTGTAGAGTCCAACCATAATCTGGAGTACTCTGGCTCTCCCCCAAACCCTATTCCTTTCGGAGAAAAATCATATCTTGTATTAATATACATAAAATTTCTACCTTTGCCAGACTGTCCAATTATAGAAAATATTGGTCTGAGAGATGTTAAAAAACACGTTTCATCTCCACAATATTTTCCGTTACCTTCTTTCCAATTTCCAGTGCAAACTGAACCAAATATACAATTGTCAGTGGTCTTAATCAATAATAAAACATTAGATGAATACCCTTCGATTAGTGACACTAGCCTATTCAAGCTTAATCCATGTTTCCAACTAGCATATAGCAAATTCCATGGCTGAAAAAGTGTTAAACATTCTCCGCTTGACATATCACCAAAATACTGGCATCGTAAAATGCAGCAGTGTTCAGTTGAGAGCACACGGCTATTATCGTCAATCCAGCGGCTTAACTTAAAGAGGTCTAGCGAAGAAATGCATCCACCATTTTGGGAATCATTGTGACAATCTTTTTGCCTATTGTAATGGCTATCATTATGTTTGTTGTATTCATCTTGAATTAAGTTGATATCTTCCATAAAAGAGTTTTGAACATTGTTCGGATGTGAAATCATGTCGAAATGAACTCGAATTGATAGTTTCATAAAAAAAGCAAAAAGAGGGAGGTATTCCTGAATAAAATCTGAGATTAAACCAACGGATGATTGTTTTGAGCAATTAGTCATTTTTTTTTTATAATACTCTTTAACAATAAATTCAAAGTCCAAGTATGATGTAAGAGAGATCAAATATTGATCATTATTGTTTGGTTCCAAAGATAAAATAGAAGATTTTGAATCACATAGAAGGAAACTTATCTCAAAATAAACAATAGAAAATATTACTCTAAGTGCATCCAATTCATCTGATATATTTGATGTTACATATTCAGAAACTTTGTTGATTATTCCTTTCTTGTTAGAATACAAAATAGAATCCACGCATTTAACAAAATCAGTTAAATTTACCTCCCCAAAATCATCTTTGCAGCAAAAAGAAAAAAAATCAAGATAAAATCTTCTAAGAATGGCAGGAAACCGATTCTCTATTAAATTTAGATCTATTCTAAAGTCTTTTTTTATAGTTTCGATATTCAAGTCATTAATTCCAAATAAATTACCTATTTTTTTGAGTTCTGCCTGATCCAAATTACACCAGGAATAGTTATTACATACGCCACCACTTTTACTGTTTTCAAGTAATTTATTTTCTTCAGTACTTTTAATATTGCCCATAATAAGTGATATTTGGTGGGTTTTGCAGTTCTAGTTAATTTTCAACCAACTAGCGCCTGTATGTTAGACATGCTCGAACGTAATCAAATAATTATACATAACATGCTATATATTGAATCAAAAAGAAATTTCGATGAGGAATAACTTCATCGATGAAGATATATTTAAAATTGATGATATCAGCTCACTAATTGGTAGTGATACACTACTAAATAGCCCATGCGTAGTCATCCAAAATGTTGACTATACCCCTTTGCAAGCATCCTTAATTCACAATAGCATAAAAATAAGAGATTTTATATTAAAACAAAATAGTATTGATATTAATATTCAAAACTCCAAAGGAGAAAATGTTTTGATTACTGCAATTGTAAATAAAGCACCCTTGACTTTTATTAAAGAATTGTTTAGAAGAAATATCGACATTTGTTTACCTAAGGACTCTAAATTTTCAAGTATTATTGATTTTGCGGACCCAAATTGGGAAGGTTATTCAGAGTTAAAACATATGCTCCAAAGAAGAAAATCGTATAATTTCAATTATAGGGAGCAAAATTCTGAAAAACAAATCGAAAATAAATCTAAAGATGTTGAAAAAAAAGAAACTGAGCAATCTGATTATTCTATTAATACTATTCAATTTGGCAGTGAACTAGCTGAAGTCGATAAAAAAAACAGCCCTGATAATAATATATTTGATTTAAAAAGCCCAAACACTATGAATATTGATGACAAAAATCTTAATACTATCGCGAACTACTTAGAAATGGTGGAAGGCAAGAATGCATTGGAACCTATTAATCAAATTACTAACAAAAAAAATACAAGTCGGAGTATTTCTAAATCTATATTTATTCCAAAAAGCGTAATTAAGCCGAATGCTCATAGCTCTGCAAGTGAATCGAAAAAAGATACTAAAGTAAAAAATGACACACAGGAAAGTAGTTCCTTAAAACACGAGTCAGAAATTTTTTCGGAACCTTTGGAGGCTGAAAAGAAAGGCGAAGAAAATAAAAGAAATATAGTCCACATGAAAAACTCAAC
>NW_667281.1:0-13540 GCF_000006425.1 Cryptosporidium hominis TU502
CCAAAGCATTCATCATGTTAAAAATGTCTCCAAGAAAAGAAAGAGATCATCAAAAATCAATGATGAAAGTCTTGAAAAAAATTACCTCAATGGGGATTTGGATACTTTTACAAACCATCCAAAAAAGTAAGAAAAAAAGTAAAATTATTAAAGCTTTTAAAAAAATACCCATTATATCTCCAACTATCTCATTCCTTTACTCTCGTCTGTCAAACAGAGGTAAGAAAAAGAGAAAAGCAAAAAAATACATTAAAACAATACGAAAGCTAGAAATCCAGTTTAGGAGGAAAGCTTATGGCCATTTTCAAGAAAAAGAATATCAACAAGGAAATGAACTTAGCCAAGATGATGATCAATTTATGTATTTATTGAGTTACTAAATCTTATAAAGTTTTTAATTAAATAAAATTTTTAAGTCCAAATTAATTATATTTCTATTTTTAATTACCCTAAAACAACTTTGTCTCCTTTCTAATTTTTTAAAAATCAACCCAAATTTTCTACTTATATAATCCATAAATTCAATTCTAATACTTATTTATATCATATTATCGTTATTCCTACCCGCTTACCCCCCTCTTCTTCTTACATGCTCAAACACTTTCTTTTTATTTACATGCAACCAGTACCGGTATTATTTACTAGCGCGCGCGTCCAATTGCTGCAAATACTCTCTTACTTGACATGCAATGGCCAGTACGTATAAATTGTGAGGAAAGGACAATAAATTAGATGTAAAAGTTTAAGAATTTGATAGCTGTGAAAGAGGTAGTGTAGAATAAAAGTAGGTAGAAAAAGTTACATTATAAGAATAAATTCAGGTAAAGTGAAAACTTTGCTCGAGTTTGAGATTAGGTAGAAGGTAAAATGATCATAACAAAATGGGTATACAATGTTTTTCTAATATTATTTTTTCAAGCATTTCTGGTGGTATTAGCCTCAACTGAATTTGAAAGCTTTAAACTTGGTAGAGTTGAGCCTCAAAAGCTTAAGATTATTTCAAAAACTACCACCTTAAATGATTATGGTTCATTAGGAGTCTATTCCTTTAAAAATTCAAAAGATGAAGTTGTTATGAAGAGTATTCTCTTTCCTAATTATGCAGTATTGTTTGATGAAGGTAGAAGACAGTTTTGTTCTGGAAAGTATTCTGCTGATTCTCATACTTACAATGCAGGCGATCAAATACCTTTTTTCTTAAACTATTGGACTGATAAGTATACTTATAGATACTGGGTCTTGGAATCTGATCAGGGAGTAATATGTATGCTTCCCTATACATTAGAAACGAACTTTACCAAAGTTATTACTGGAGTTGATTCAGATTTTCAATTTGAGCTTGCTCCAACTTATGAACCAAACAACACCAATTCAATAATCCAGCAAACTCCTTTATTTGATCACTCCCAGAGCTGTACTTTAAGTCTATTCCAAGGATGTTTTTCCTCTGAGTTTGTTCTTTCTCTTCCAGACTCTTCTTTTACTTCTGGATTAGAACTTATTGTCAGAGGTTTTTCTGAGTTTAGAACATACAAGGGAATCTTCTCAGAGCTCGTATTTCATGATAAAACAGCTTCAAATGCAAAAATACTACATATACTCATTAACCCTGATATGATTGGTATACATCTTGTGGGTACTGGAGATCAAATTTGGGGTGAATTAAAACACCAAGTAGAAATTGGAAATATGAAATTCAATTATGATTTTAGAATTATAATCAAAGAAAAATGGATATATATTACTTCTCCACAAGGTCAGACTTTGGTTTCATCTAAACTTCCTGACAATTTTTCCAATGTAGGTAAAATTGTCTCACCCCAAAGAAGTGTATCAGATCCTACCTTTATACAAGTTCTTCTGGCATCCAATACTGAGATTTCCAAAGATTTCATTCAAAGTGAAGCTTTTTGTCTTCTTTCAATGTCTCCATTTACATCTCAGGTTAAGAACATCTTGGGATTTAGTCAGGAAGTCCTCTTTACAGAAAATTATCATCTTGATATTTCTCTAGATATACAATCTTTTGATTCTATTCAAGAAGAGGATCTACTTCTTGGCATCTCTTTTGACGAAATTTTGATTGATCCTGCTAATCTTGAGATCCAGAGAACTAGTCACTTAACTGATCCTAAAGTCAGAATTGGTCTCTTTAAGGGATATATATCCCTGGAAGAAATGCAAAGTAGAACTATTATTACTGGCTCATATCAAGCTAATATTAATTCTAAAGTTACTATTCAAATCCAACCAATTTCTAGTGAAAATAAGCTTAGGATCTTATACAAAATAGATCAGTCTAATTGGTTTAGGCTTACTGAAGTTTCTGGTGAATTGAACAAGCTTTTCAACAAAATCAAATTTGAAAAGAACTCAAAACATTCAGAGATTCTGAGTTATACTATTAAAGGAGAAAATGATGCATCTTCTCTTGCTACTACCTACACAGATAGTACTCCATTCATATCTCCAACTTCTGATAACCTTTGTAAACTCATGCCACTATCGTATTGTAACTCTCAAGATGTATCTTTTGTACTTGAAGATCTTACACAAGTAGAAGGAAAGGATCAAACAATGGAAGAAGAAACAAGTAAAGTTGAGTCTTTGATGAGTATTAATAATGTAACCATTCAAATACCTAATTTTCCAACATCCAACAATGATTTAATGTACAAATGGAGACTTTTGTCAAATGATATTCCAGTTTATGAGATTTCAGTATTTCAAACTTCCATTTCAATCACGAACTTAATCAGCTATGAGACAATCACGGGACCTCCAATGAGTATTATTAGTCAATACTCAGAGAACTTAGGAATCTCAATAATATTTCAAACTACAAAAATCTTCATTGTTGACTCTGGTACTAATAACATTATTGCTTCTATATCTAAATCAAAGAATCTAAATATTAACAAAATCCAAACATCCTATGAAAAAAAGATCTCTGTTAACTATTATTCATCTTATTCATTTACTCCTGGTCCAAAAACAACTTCAACTGAATCTTCTATCCTAAATGTTTTATTTGAATGTCAATTTTTCAATCAATGTAATTATGGAAACTATGTATGTCAAGGTTCTAGTGCGAGACAATTATGTAAAGATCCTGAGATCATGAAACTTTGGTATAGTGGGCCTTTGATCTCTACTGATACTTCCTTAAGCCTGGGAGTTTTTCCAAATTCTTTATCTGTTTTTACTATTGGAAGTCAAAACGAAAATCTATTTCTTATTAATGTATTTGAGAGATATATCTCACTTAGTGATCCATTTTCAGGAAGATCTTGTTATAATGAGCTTCCAAACAACATAGTTCTGAATCAAAACTCTTATGTTAAGTTTGGAGTTATTGTCTCAAATGGAAAAAGAGTAGATCTGGTTTATTTCTCAGGAAATGATACTCCAAATCTATTATGTTCTATAAGTATCCAAGGAAGATTCATTTCTGATTTTTATTTCTTTGAATCTAATGGACAAGGCTTATCATCTACAATTGGAGATATTACTATGAATACTGAACTGGATGACTTAAGTGGTCAAATAACAACAATTTCTCCTCCTGCAGAGTCCAATTCTAATAGTTTGGTTCCTTTCAAACCAAGTAATCAATTAGATTTGGAGCTCAGTTCTGAACTTAAAGCCAATATGGGAGTACATTTTGATGTTAATCTAGATCCTGATTCAGATTCTGCCTTAGTTATTGGAGTTTCTATTTTAAATAGATATCAGGATATTGATACTCATCTATATATTTCAGGAGGAAGTTATCCTTCAGTAATACTTAGTTCAAATATACCTGGAGTAGGAACTCTAACAAACTATTCCTCTATTCCAGATGAATGTACTTCAGTTAGAAATTCTTTATTTAATGGAGGAAATGTTCAATTTACAATAGGAGTAGATATTGAAACTTTTGTTAAGTATAATTTGGGAGTTAAGGAAGAAATCAAGATTCCATACTTGTATGTAGTTTTATGTGATCAAAGCTTAGCAAAAGTTCCAATGGGAGGTTTGAATATTAATAAGCTTTTAATATCAAATAGGTCAATAATTTCAACGAGTACAACATTAGTTAATGGTTTCTATGCTAATAGATCCACCTCCAGAATTAGAGATCTCTCAGCAGTTCCTTTAGAAAATGATGATTCTATATCAGGTTATAAAGAGGGTTGTGAAATAAATCAAGATCTTGGGGTAACTTCCTATTGTCTTTCCTCCTCATTAAATATTGAAGGGGATTCTGGTCTTAATGAGAACTATGAGCTCACAGTTTATCTAACAATTCAAGATTTTCCTCAGTTCAAGTATAGGAATTCTACTTACTTTAATGGAATAAGTTACCAGGTTGGAGGGATGTCATCATTTGTGGTACTTTTCAATGAAACACATTTAGGTGTTTTAAACTTAATAGAGGAGAGAGAGATCTGGAATCTTTATGGAGGAGATGCTTTAATGCCAGTTTCTTCTTGGATCTCAATTTCAGTGAATAGGATTTCAGGATTCATTTATTTTACTTTGAATGATCAGATTTTTGCAAGTTTTCCAGATTACCCATCCCAACATATATCAATTCAAGAGATTTCACTACTACAACCAGGATCTTGGAGTGTTTTTCAAGGAGTTAAACAGGATTCAGTTTATGAGTCGAATAGATACCCTTTTATTTATCACGGGTTCATTGAATGCTCATTTGGAGATGAATGTCAACCCACAAAGGAACAAACTTGTTTTGGAAATTCCTTTAGTGGACTTTGTCCATATCCAAATCCTGATGAAATCGTTTGGCTTTTCAATGCTTTCCCTGAAATACCAACAGAAGTGAATAATGGGACATTTGGAAGCTCCTTTGAACTTCCAGAGCTTGTACATGCCTATAAGCTCAACGATGGATTCTTTGATATATTTGCATTTTATTTCTTCAAGGACTATGCAGCAATACAATATCTATTAGATGGTACAGTTTGTAGAAACAGTTATAATGTTCAAAACAGTGGTTCTACATCCTTGGACTCTGTTCCATCAAACTTCCAGTGGGGTTTCTATCTTGGAGATGGAACAATCAATTTAGTAACAGATTTAGGTGGTAACGGAATTAAAAAGATTTGTAGTTTAAATATCCCAGAAAATATTGATCTTAGACTAAATGTGGTTTATCCAGTTGGTCATTTTCTTGGTATTATTGAAGCAAATAAAAAGAATAAGAATGATTTAACTATTACAGATGTTCCTCCAGAACAGGATACAGGAAATAATCCCTGTATGTTGGAAATGTTTAAGAAATGTAAAATCAATGATCAAGTACAACTTTTCCCCGATGAAACTTATTTCAAATCGAACTATATTTTTGAGCTATCTTTTGTTTATGATGAATCCAGAGAATACAATATAGTTTTTAAAGGACAAACAAATGGTCTTCTTTCTCTTTATCCAGTTAGCAAAAAACAAACAGATCTAATCAAATTAAGTATCTTAGGGAAAAGTCTTCAGCTTTCTAATAGTAATAGTGATATCTCTATGGCAGATATTCTCATAGAAAATGCTGAATCAGGTGTTACAACTTTTTCTTTATTTGTTTATCTATCATCCAAGGGAGATACTTTCAATTTGGTTTCGTCTCTAGATCTTGAGACGGAAAATACCAATAGCCGTCTCAGAAATTTGGTTGAAGGATATAAAGGAGTTTCAGTTTCTCTTAATGGTAAAATTTCAGAGATTTCAATTGACAAAGTTAATGAATCAAATCCAACAGTATATCTCAATAATTGGATCATAGAAGCAGATAGCTTAAAACCTTCGTCAAAGCATTTAACTTGTAAGCTAGAAGAAGTGGATCCAGGAAGTTGGTGTGTGGGTTTGAATGCAACTTACAATCAGGTTGATTCTGATTCGAAGCTTATTTGGTTGAATTTCACTCTTTCTAAAGATCTTCAGGGCGATCCAAACACTTTTGAGTATTTAGATTCATATATTCTTAAGAAAGAAAACGATAAAGATTTAATAGAGTTGAAATTTGGATCTAAGGAGCTTCAAATTAAGGATCTTATTAATGATGAGACTTCACTTTCCTATTACACGAATAAGACAATATTAAAGTCTGGAGAGATTTTCAAGCTTGGGATTGGAGTCTTAGAGGAAAGTCCTGACAAGATATATTTCTGTGATGAGTATAGTAATGTATTGTTAAGGATTCCATTTCCATCTTCTGAGATCTCTGGATCTAACTTTATAATTAACTCTAAGAAAGAGATCTTTTCTTCCTTTATGGTTGATTCAAAACCTCTTTCAATCAATGAAACACTAATTGATGGTTATAATTCTTGTTCTTTTGAATCAAATTGTGGTCTTGAAACTTTAACATGCACTGGCCAGATCTTAGAGTACCCATGTCCAAGATCTACTCCAGGGTTAAATTGGATGATTAGTTCCAAGCTTGTAGATACAGGTATCTCTAGTGGTGAATGGGGGAATGAGTTTGCAATCAACAATATATTAAGTTCCTTTATCATATTGGGAGATTTACAGATTAAGTTTTTGGTTCACTTCTTCCGAAATAGAGTTGTTCTATTAGATCCTAGTCATGGTCTTTCTTGTTCTGGTCCATATATATCAAATCAAGCAGTAACGGAAGGAGATAGCGTGGATTGGACTATTGGATTAGATTCAAATCATATGGTTTTTCTTGGACTTTTTGACTCAAATAGTAAAAAGCATTTTACTGTTTGTGGATTTAAGAATTTTGGAGAAGATATACCTTTTGTAGCCGTTATTCCTGTGGGATCTAAACCAGGATTGAATATCTTTAAGCAGTTTGGACGTGGATTCCCAACTGGAGGATATGAATCTACATCAAATTCTAAAGATAATAATGGCTTTTATCACCCAAATCTTGATACTAGTACCCAAGAATACACTCCTTTGATTCCTTATGGTCAAAATGCTCCTTTCTTACCGGTTGGAGTTCCTGTTACTGATGATCAGGGTTTGGTGGTTCCTCCTGGTTTCTACTTTAATAAAACAACAAGCCAATATGAACCTTTGGGATCAGCTGAGGATTCCAATTCTTTAAGACCACCAGTTCCTTTCCAACTTGTACAAGGAATTGAGGAGTGTGAATTGGAGATTTATTCCTTCTGTAACTCCACAAAAGTTGCAATGGAGTCTTCAATGACTAATTTGGATAAGAAAGATTGGACATTATTTGCAATGGTTTCAACTGGAATTCCAACTTATACTCAAGATCCAAGCCCTAACTTTAATTTTCAATTTAAATTCAAAGATAAACAGGATCAGATCAAATTTTCTATAGACATTTCAAACTCTTCTATTGTTATTTCAGGTTCAGATTCATCCCAAATTGCTGAAGCTGTGTCTCCACAATGTGGTCCTTATTGTTCAACTTATCCAAAAGGATACTTCACATTTTGGTTACAAAAGAAGTTCAGTGAAAACAAGTTTGTTGTTGGAGTGAACTACAATAATCTTTTGTTGGTGGAATTTGGCTCAGATAATAGAGATTTTACTAAGATAGATACTGGTGGAGATCCTGGAGCCACTCTTTCTCCTTCTAAAACTTATGTTTTATGGAATCTCTTAGATATCTCAAATCCACCAAAACAAAGTGCTACAACTACTACTACAAAGACCCCTTGAGATCAAGATATTAACGATGAGTGCCATTTGGAACTTGACCAACCTTGTAGAGGAAATGACTCAATTCTGGATAAACCTCTTAGTCAAGGAGATATTGATCGGATCAATACTTTATTAGGGAAATCTGATCAACCAATAGAAGTAGATGGAAGAAATTATTGGTTTGAATATAAGTTCCAAAAAGAGTCAGATTCTGTGATTTCTTTACTTTTCAATGAAACCTCTGTTGCTATTTACTTTTATGATAGAGCTGAGACTTTATCTTCTAAGTATACAAATCAACATTTATTATATGAAGGAATGGATATTACATTTGGTATTACATCAAATAGATTTGGCTTCTTCTTGGTTAACAAAGATCTTAACGCATTAATTCATGATCCAAGCTTGAAGATTTTGGATTATAATAAGATTCTACAAGAAAGTGTTCCAAATCATATTTCTAACTTCTTACTTGAGGAAGGATTCACTTATCCCAAAAACATCTTATTTAGAGGATATGAAACTTGTACTTTATATGGGGATTGTAAAACAGTTTCTAAATCATGCGAGTCTCAAGCTTTAATAGAAATGTGTAATCCAATTCAAGCAGGAACTGAAATTTTAATTCAAACAAGTATTTCACAGACTAATGTTAATAATGGAACTTGGGGAGCTCCTTTAATTCAAAGTGATCTAATTAACATTTTCCATATTGGAAATGAAGATAAGGATGTATATACAGTTTATATATATACAAATAGAATGGTGTTGGAGGATATGGTTAACTTTATTTCTTGTGGAGGACCATATCCTGGTGGTAAAACTTTGAGTTCAAGTTCAAACTTGGAATGGTCAATAGCATTGGATTCAAAGAAGTTCTTATATTTAAATGTTTTAGATGAGGAAAATACTGAAATGAAAACAATTTGTTCTATGTCATTAATTGGAGGTATTCATTCTTTAGATTATATTTCACCAAGTGGTTTTAAACCAAATAATTCAGTATTTACTCAAAAGATAAACTCATTCAAACAGGGAGGTTATAAGTCTACTTCTGATGTTAATTTGGGATACTACTTTCCAATATATGATAATTCCAAAAATGAGTTTTTTCCTGATCTTGTTTATGGTGATAGTTTCCCTTTTTATCCTCCTGGGGTTCATCCTGCTCCGATAGTTGGAGATCAATTAAATACTCCTCCAAATTATCATTACAATACAACAACTGGTCAATTTGAGAAGAATGAAGATCATTCAGATCCTGATGAAATTAATCCATTCCAACCAAATCATATTGTGAATGGTATTTCAGAATGTAATCTTGACTTATTTACAACGTGTAATGCTTCATCCATAAAGATTATGCCAGAAGATGTAACCTTTAAGGAATTTTGGACTTTATTACTAATTTCAAGTACTGGAATTCCAAACAAAGGTTCTGAATCAGATCCATTCAATTATAACTATGAGCTTATGAAGACTGATACTGGAGTAGAGGAATTAGTCTTAAGTTTATCTATTTCCAATGAAACTGTTATTTTGAAGAATGAAAAGACAAATGAACAAGAAGTAGTAGGATCACCACAATGTGGTCCATATTGTTCAACTTATCCAAAAGGTTATTTTGCCTTTTGGTTAACTTTAGATTCAATTAATAAAAAGTATATAGTTTCTATTGAAAATAATTCAAAGAAATTGGTAGAAATTAATTCAGAAGGAGCAGATTTTAATCAAGTTAAACCATGTAAATCTTGTCAAGGAACTCCAGATTCTGAAATGTATAGTATTTGGAAATTGTTTAATTCAAAAATTCAACCAACAGAAGTTGCTACTACTACTACTACTACTACTAAGACTCCTTGGCAGGATCAAATTATAGAGAATTGTGTTATTTCATATGATTCTGATCCTTGTAAAGGAACTAATGCAGAAATTGATCCTGAATTACAAGAAGGAGATATTTTATGGATCAATACAACTTTACAGATTTCTGATCCAAAAGTTGTAATAAATGGGAAATCATATTGGCAAGGAATTCAATTAAAAAAAGATGATAAGAAAGTCTTTTCTATACTATTTGATGAATTATTTATATCTGTAAATATTGAAAATTCTGGTAATGAATACTTTTCACCATATACAAACCAGACTCTAGGTTATTCTGGTAGAGAAATTTCTATTGGAATTGGAAAGAGTAAATATGGTTACTTTATTCTGAATGAAATTCTTGGATCTTTAATTACTTTGAATGCAAACGGATTAGATCTTTCATTTAATAAAGCATCTCCATTATCTACTCATGATATAGTTTCCAAATTCGAGCTTCAAAAAGGTTTTGTTCTTCCTGCTAATCAGTTATTTATTGGTTATGAAACTTGTTCACTTAATGATGATTGTAGTTTGGAAACAACTTCTTGTAATTCTCAAGTAGTAAAAGGTTTATGTCCAAGTCCTAGTGAT
The DNA here is from genome assembly GCF_000006425.1 of Cryptosporidium hominis TU502. Taxonomy (NCBI): domain Eukaryota; phylum Apicomplexa; class Conoidasida; order Eucoccidiorida; family Cryptosporidiidae; genus Cryptosporidium; species Cryptosporidium hominis. Next base: position 10,099 of record NW_667281.1, read on the forward strand.
ACTAGGATATGGACAATAGAAGTTGAGATCTCAAAAACTAATATAAATAATGGTACTTGGGGTGAAAGTCTAGTAATGGATGAACTAATGAATATTTACTTTTTAAGTAGTAGCTCAGAAATTCTCTATAATGTTTTATTCTTTGAGAATAGAGTAGTTATTGAAGATGCTAATACTCAAGTTACATGTTCTGGAGCATATCCAGGAGGAGTATCAATATCATATGGAGAAAAGTTTATATGGTCTTTTGGAGTAAATGAAAATAGTGGAATGATTTACTTTAATTCTGCTCCAAAAGATAATCCTAATAAGTTTAATACGATCTGTTCAATGCCTTATTTGGGTAAAAGATCACAAATTACAACAGTTTATCCACTTGGTTATGCTCCTTCGAAGGCTTTATTTACTCAGAAGAAGAATGGACTTCCTACTGGTGGGTTTGAAACAACTTCTATACCAAATAATGGTTTTTATTTCCCAGATAAAAATGATGATACTGGAATTTTTGAGCCTCAAAATAAATATGGTCAATCTTATGAAGAATTCCCACTTGGATTAAAACCAGCTCCAATTGATGGAGATGAGAGTAATACACCCCCAGGTTATCATTACAATACAACAACTGGTCAATTTGAAAATGATGAGGGTAATACAAATTCTGATTTAGAAAATCCTTCAAGACCAACTCATATTGTTGATGGTATTTCAGAATGTAATCTTTATTTATTCTCAACTTGTAATGGTACTTCTGCTAAGATTATGCCAGAAGATACCACGTTTAATGAAGGTTGGACATTATTTGTGATCTTAAGTACCGGTGTCCCAGTATATGGAGATAATTCTAATAATATTGCTTTTAATTACAAATATAATTTTGTTAAATCAGATTCAACAAAAATTGATAATGTAGTTTTATCTCTTTCATTTACTAATGATACAGTAACTTTCAAGAATGAAAAAACCAATGCTAAAAGTGTGGTAGGATCACCACAATGTGGTCCATATTGTTCAACTTATCCAAAAGGTTATTTTGCTTTCTGGTTAACTTATGATTCAGCTACAAGTAAGTATATTATTTCAGTTGAGAATAATACTAAGAAATTGGTAGAAATTGAAGCTGAAATAACTAGCTCCGATGATGATCCAATATTTAATAAGATCACTCCTATGATAGATGGAAATAGTGGAGCTGGAGTTGAAATTTCTAAGACTTTCAGTGTTTGGCATCTATTTAACAAGAAAATAATTAATAATGTGGTTGCTACTACTACTACTACATCAACAACTTCCACAACAACAGAACAACCATGGCATGAAATAGAGCTGGATGAATGTCCTTTAGAATTAAAGAAACCATGTAAAGGCCATAATGCAATTATTAAAGATTCTCAATTTAATAAAGGGAACTTAATTTGGATTAGTATGAAAACAGTAAAATCTACTCCAGAAATAGAATTAGCTCCAAATAAGTATTGGCATGGATTTTCCTTTTACAATCAACAAAATGAGAAGGTATTATCTATACTATTTAATGAGACTCATTTACTTTTGGAGGATAAGGAATCAGGAATGGATTTCTCTTCAAGGTATACAAATTCTTCACTCAATTATGTTGGTGAAACTATTACAATAGGCCTTGGATGGAGTAGACTTGGACTCTTTTTAATTAATGAAAATAAGGATAGTTTTATTGAAGTTAAGAATAATTTGGATTATACATTTGTAAAAATAGTTCATGATTCTACTCAAAAGTCAAGTTCAAATTACTATTTGGAGGAGAACTTCTTATATCCTAATATCTTTCTCTTTAAAGGATATGAAACTTGTGGTTTATATGAAGAATGTTCAACTTCTCCAGTAAATTGTTATTCTCAAGTACTAACAGAAATATGTCCAAAGAAAGTTCCTGGTATGTATTGGACATTTGAGAATCTTATTCATGAAACAAATGTAAATAATGGAACATGGGGAAGTGAATTTATATTAGATGGTCTTTTAAATGTATACTTAATTAATGATGGGGATTCAGATATTGCAACTATTTACTTCTTTAATAATAGAATGGTTCTATTAGATTCAAAGAATAAGGTTGCATGTTCTGGACCTTATCCAAATAATCATATTATTAATGTTTCAGATAAAATGAAATGGTCTATTGGATTTGGAAAGAACTATCTCTTGTATTTAAATGTTTATGATCTTAATAATAATAATAAAGAATATTCAGTTTGTACTATTCAATATGGATCTGGATTCTTCAATATTGAGTATGTATATCCACTTGGATATGCTCCTTCAATGTCTAAATTCAACCAATATAAAGATGGATTCCCCAATGGTGGTTATGAATCAACTTCTGATTCTACTAATAATAATGGAGGTTTTTATTATCCAGATAAAGATGAAAATACTGGAGAGATTAAGCCTGAGGATAAGTATGGAGTGAGTTATCCATTTTTCCCACCAGGAGTTCAACCAGGTCCAATTGATGGAGATGAGAATAATACACCCCCAGGTTATCATTACAATACAACAACTGGTCAATTTGAAAATGATGAGGGTAATACAAATTCTGATTTAGAAAATCCTTCAAGACCAACTCATATTGTTGATGGTATTTCAGAATGTAATCTTTATTTATTCTCAACTTGTAATGGTACTTCTGCTAAGATTATGCCAGAAGATACCACGTTTAATGAAGATTGGACGTTATTTGTGATCTTAAGTACCGGTGTTCCAGAATATGGAGATAATTCCAATAATATTGTCTTCAACTATAAATATAATTTTGTTAAGACGGATTCAGCAAGTAGTGATGATATAATTTTATCTCTTTCTTTTACTAATAATACAGTAACTTTCAAGAATGAAAAAACTAGTACTGAAAGCGTGGTAGGATCACCACAATGTGGTCCATATTGTTCAACTTATCCAAAAGGTTACTTTGCTTTCTGGTTAACTTATAATTCAGTTACAAATAAGTACATTATTTCAGTTGAGAATAATACCAAGAAATTAGTAGAAATTGAAGCTGATATTACTAGTAATTCAGTATTTAACAAGATTACCCCAGTAATAGACACAAATGGAGTTGGAATTGAAGTTTCAAAGACTTTCAATATTTGGCAATTGACAAATATTAAAGAAATTCCAGCTGATACTGCTACTACCACTACCACTACTACTACATCAACAACTACTACTACAACAGAACAACCATGGTTTGAGAAAGATCACGATGAATGTCCTTTGGAATTAAACAAACCATGTAGAGGAAAGGATGGAAATCTAGATTCTCCTTTTGAGAAAGGTCAGATAGTTTGGTTAAATAGAACAGTTTCTATTTCAAATCCAAATATAGATTTTGAAAATGGGAAATATTGGTTTGGATTTAGATTTGAAGATGAAAATAATAATAAATTATTATCGTTATATTTCAATG
>NW_667292.1:0-14352 GCF_000006425.1 Cryptosporidium hominis TU502
TGGTTTCTTTGGCTGTTTTTGAGAAGGAAGACCATAGGGTTTATTCAAGTTTCGTTATAATTGGGGAAACAAATGTATTACTTGTTTTTGATGAATTTAAAACCATTCTTTCGTTAAAAACAATTCCGAGCTATGGAAAAAGGCATAACAAGTATCTTTATAGCTGTAATTTACAGTTTAACAAAGATGGAGATATTTTAGTACTTCAGTACTCTGATAGGTTTACTGTTTATTCATTGAAACAAATAGATGACTCGAAATCTAAAGACAATTTTAGAGCAGATTCTGACTTAAAACAGGTAAATGATTTGACTGAAAGTGAAAACTATAACGATACTGATGATGAAAGTGATCAAGAATATTTAACAGTGTTGGGAATTAAATCTGAAAAATATGTTCCAACTATTAAGATTAAGCTACTCTACTCATATTCTCAAGTCATTCAAAAGGAATGGATTACTTCTATTTCTATATATAATGAAAAAATATATGACTCTCATCAAATTTGTACTGACAAGCTTTATGGTCCAATTAGTCAACTATACCCATGCGGTGTTTTGGCTATAACTACAATATCTTCAAATGGCCAATCTTTTTATTACTTAATGAAGACTTGCTCTAACTCGGATGATAGAAGTTACGTTCCAAATTCTCTAAATATCAAGTGTGATCATTATTGCAATGATAACACAGGATCAAATATGATAATTTGGAAGTTGGAACTGACAAAGCTTAACGGAGTTAGGAAAATCATCTGGCAGCCAGGAGATTCTATTTGTTTAGCAATTCAATTTTCTGAAAGGCTTAAGAATACTAAACTTATGTATGATGATTACTATGAAATGAACAGTAAAAATGCGAGTTTATTAACTCATATAGATAAAAATAATATTTTTGGAAAAATATTCTTTATAGATTCTAGATGCTCAAATGATGATATGTTACTTTGGTCGAGGCTGATGGAGGATTTTATTGCAATTCATAAAAATAAAGAATATATAGAGAAAGAGGATGAATTTGACAAAGTGGATGAGAAACAAGACAATTCAGAACTTGATGAAATTAAAAAGACTTTTCTTGATGAGTATTATAAAGTAGTTTCAAAGCAAGATACACACCAACAAGGTTATAATGAAATACAAATACAAAAATTCTCGGAAGACTTACATGAGTTTAATAAGAACTTAGATAAGAAAGTCTATTGGTTTGATATAAACAGAAAGGTTTAAAGCAATATAGCACCTAATTAGCTGTATATATATATATATATATATATACATTTATACAGTCCTTGATAAATTTTTATTAATTATACAATTTACTATTTAATGTTGAAATTTACTCTTTTAACAACTCCTTATATCTTTGATTTGGTATTAAGAATAAATTAAAATCATTATTGACTGCACAACTTGGATTCTCCATTTTAATCATATTTCTCAAGTTTTCATCCCTAATAACAAATCTACCATCTTCTGTTGTCTCTATACTTTTCTTTAAACATTCTTCGATAAATTTTTGTCCTAAAATTGAAACAATCGAAAACAAATTAGGGTCTGATGACTTTGCACCTTGCCTATTCATAATATACTCAATACACTCCTTTGGGAAGATTATGCTTTCTATCTTCGCCTCGTCTGATTCTGTATTTGCAGATTTTCCTGATAATGTCATTCTTCCTTTATAGTAAATTTATTATTGGCTAAAAACAAAATGATGAATAAATTCAGTAAAGCAAGTCTGACTATATGCAACAGTGCCCACTAATATTTACCCTAAACCGTCATAAGTTAATCCTGTGTTCCATTCCTTAACATAAATTTCCCGCAATTAAAATAATTAGTCCTTAGAAAATATAAATTAATTTGTTCAACATTTCCCGCATTACTCATTTTTTTTTAAATTATTAGAATTGCAAAAAATGTCACAGAAAATTGAGAATAGTGGCGCCATTGGCGGCAACTTACTAATATGAGGGGTGTATACTAGCAAACAACTAGTATAGGCTGCAAATGGGAATTGAAATATGGTGTGTGGAATAAGTATTAAAAAGATAATAGTTTGTGAATAATTTCATTAAAAATTAAATGACATTGACTAAATTATCAAGAAAAGTCACTATTTAAGCCCAATTAGGACTTGAAGTAATGAAAATTGTAAGATGCCATGTATACATTATAGGAAAGAAAATGTAAGGTCAGGATTAATACATCCAAATGGCAAAATTATCGCATTGTTGGTTTCGTCTAATATATATACAATCGAGTTGTACAGAATTGATGATCTTAATAAACCAATTAAACTGCTTTGGTCTTTTCAGATTAAAGATAAGCCAAGTTGTATGGATTGGTGTAATAATGCAAAAAGTATCTGTATTGGCGATACAAATGGTTCTGTTACTATCATTGATATCAATGGTCAAGTAAATAGCTATAATAACCTTCATTCACAAAATAATGAAATCAAGGAAATGAGAAACTTTATGTTATCAGGTGAACTCTTAAATTTAAGAAAGGAAGGGATATTTCCAAGAAAATTGCAAGAACTAATAGTAATTGAACCTTATTCTTTAAGTATTAGGAACTCAAATGGTTCAGAAAGCATTGGATTAGATGAGCTATTGAATGAATTAGTTTTAGATCAAGAAGGGGATGACCCTTTTGATGATTCTCAAATTGATAGCACTACAAATCAACTTGAAATATCAAAAAGTAAAGTAGAAATACTTCCTGAAGATTCTCAAAATGCGAATAGAGGTAACTATAAGGAAGCACCAAAGTTACTCCCAGAATATTTGAACCTGGAGGAAGATGTATGCTTAATTTTGACTATTGACTCAAAAAATAATATGATTTGTTCTATTGGTGGCCACACGCCTGTTTGGGTTTATAATCTACATGATCTTGGTCAAGGTAAAGATAGAATATTGAAAGATATTAGCATTTGTAAAAATCATATATTTCTAACTTATTTCCCTGAAAGTGAAAAAAAGGAAGACTTATTTATAGAAATGATTGATATGAAACAATTTATCGACTCTTTTGCAATAATATTCAATACATTTGGATTCTTGCAATATATGAGGCAGTTACTTAATTATCTTAAAAATGTTTTTCAACAGATATTGTCTGTTTGGCTTACTGGGANTAAACCATTTAGACAGTTTCTAAAGTATGGATAAACAGTTAAAAAAAGCAATTTTTCAATATTTTTACTTTCAATCATTTCAGGAGCTCCAATTAATATGTTTCAACCTAGTAACTCTTCTACAGCTGAACTATCTATTACAATTGATCAGCTAGTTATGTTTGGTCAGAATATTCATGATTCTATGGTTTATATTGAAAATACTATTTCACAGACTGTGGAGCCTACAATGCAACAGATTTTTATTATTTGGAGTATTATTCAAAAAACAGAGATTATTGAAGATCAGGAAACTAACAAAGTTTCAGTGCAGATTCATCTTTTGAAAGAGTTTAACAAAACCTTAATTTACGAGACTGAGCAAGTTAAACCAATTGTTCATACTTTTTTGCATCTATTGAGCATAGCTAAGACCTATAAAGATGATGTAAAGAAAACTTCAACTGATCATTTTTTACCACCAAAAATTATCTCTTCTGTAAATTCCAATATTATCGCCTCTACTTTCAAAATTAGTTCAGATTCGTACTTTGTATTAAAGGATTTTATTAAGAGAAAGCGTCTTTTCACCGATGAAAATGTGAAGGAAATGGATGATGAATCTCAAATAAGCCACTTTTTGAATGAAATAGAATTCAGAAAAATTGATAAGCTTTTGAATGAAGATGCAGAAGGTTGTTCTTTATCTTGTATTTTTAATTTGAGCTCTGCCATTGAAGAACTTTATAGACTAGCTGTCAAGAAAGTCTCAAAGAATTTCATTTGTAGCTTTTCTTCCTTAAAGGTGAATTTAGATCCAGGATATTTTTCCACTCAAAAAATCTTCAATTGTACAAATGTTTCAATGGACGATTTCCAAAATATAGTCGTTAAGTTAATTCATCCAATACAAACTGAAAACAATAAATATGTTATTTCTAAGATTTGTATTAAGAATGATGAATTTTCAAGCCCTATTTCTACATTTGGAAACAATCACACGCTTGAGTATCCAACTGATTTTTCAAACGGAAATATTCAAATTGAATATTGTTCCAAGGAATTTTCACCAAGCATTAACAAAATATCAATTGACTATACAATTGTGTGCCTTCCAATTCATTTACAGAACTTTAAGATTTCTAGTGTAGTATGGACCCACACTAATGAGCTTTTAATGCTCGTTTATGATGGCTTAAAATCATCTCTTCTTTTTGGATTTAATTTAGATCTGATCAAATTACATGCTTTAACTCCAAGAACAAATAATTTATTGGACGATTCTTTGCAAAATAATAATCTTGCTCAAAATTCACTCAGACTAATGTTCAGTATAATTAATTCCAAAGCTGGACAGGACATCACCAAGTCTTGTACTAAATCTTGTCTGAACCTCACCAACTTGTCAAATATATTTCATTACTCTCAAGACATTTCTCGAATTCATAGGCCTCAGAAGTTTAGAAACTTGTCAATGAACATTTCTGGAACCAATGAAAGTAACTCCTCTATTGAATTCAATGAATCTCAAAAGGAATCTTGTACAAGTACAATGATTCTCGACTTTCACTCAAAATTTAACCAAGTAAGTTTAATCATCATTAACAAAATAACTGTTCGTTTACTTTTTAATTTAATTAAAATTTCTTTTTAGAAATGTTTTGTCATTTCTGATCATAACGCTGGAAGGATTGCTGTAGGATATTTGGAATAGCTTCTATTTTGTTCAAATGTCTCACAAAACATTCTAGATTTAAATCTAATATCTATTAAAGTTACCTAAATCATCTATTAGTAACATTCTAATCAATAAAAAAAAGATTTGAAATATTCAATGGTTAATTCAATGACTTTTAGCCAAATTTTTCCTAAAACTAAACACAATAAATCATCTAACTAAATAGAAATTTTGACGTAAAAACTCAAGAATACCTTTATAATAACCTCAAATTCATTTAAAATAATCTATAATTATTCCTTTGTTATCTTTTAAAACATTCTAATTAGTTCATTTCCCTCTGAGCTTCCTTGAGTATTCCTGATTTAATAGTGGTAAAAAGAGGAGCTGACGGGACTCGAACCCGTGACCTCGAGGGTATGAATCTCGCGCACTAGCCAACTATGCGACAGCTCCTCATACTTGCCCTGGTAATAGTTCGAGGTTAAATTACTTAAAATTAAATTGAAAAAAACTTGATGCAAATCTTGGATCGTCTCTCCAATATAATTTGCTATTCACAAAACCAGTACAAAGATCAAAACAATAAATGCGCGTAAGTACTCACACAAATATTATAGAACCTAGATAATAGTAGGGTTTTAAAGTAGAATAAGCAATATTCATCAAAATAAATGTTCAAAATGCGAACGAGGTCCATTTGGACAGTTAAAAAAATTTGTTAAAAATGAGAAAATTGCTTTAATATGAGGTTCAAAAGTAAAAATAGGCATTTAATAATTAAGGATGCCTTAATTCACATACAAAGGAAATTAATTAAAATTGTCTTTCAACGGATGTTTTTCGCATCTCCTTATGTTTTGTGATTAAAGAAAAGAGCGAAACCGTCAAAAACATGGTAGTTAGGCAAATGATCACAAACTCGATTCTCCAACTAAAAGGCATAATATTCGAGCCGTTGGGTCCTGAAAAAGGTCTTGATGAAGGGTTAATCACAGTGACCCCAAATAACTTAAAAACTGAATTTTTAATATTTTCAGAGTCACAGTTGGCCCTAAACATGCATGTGAAACTATTAGGTCCAGTAAAAATTAGTGTCCCATAAACTAATGCGTTGATTGTTACAGGAACTAATATAAACGGGTTCTTGAAGAAAGGATTTCTAAACTGGGATCCCATAGTATAGCATAATGCAGTGGCAATAATCTGGATTGCAGTGTAGATCCAAGAGCATGTTGACTCAATATTATCCATACGCATAAACCAATTTTGAGCGGGTAATTGAACATTGAAGTTTTTAGAGGACTGGAACCAAGGCTTGGAGCTAAGTCTATTAAACATTGTAAAATAACCAATAATGTAAGTAGTGATTGGAGCCAAAAAGGCTAAAGCAAAGCGGAAGCTTGCAATACTACCAAAAGGTCTGGCTGCTGCTAATCTTCTACATGGAGAGTTGAACAAAAGTCCAATTAGGAGAAGAGTGTGTGCGAAGAAAGCAACAAATGAGCTAGAAATATCTGGAACTGCTGCATATGCAAAGTGTGTTAACAATGTTTCACTTAGAGATGTCATAATACCATAAACAACGAGATACAGTAAGATTGACATGGCTGAAGCCAGGCTACTCCTTCCTTCACGAATGATTTCTAATACAGAGTTCAAATTTGAGGTAGAGGAATTGAAGGGAGCTACCAAAGATGCGTCTCCCCTTGAAAATGAAAGCCCTACGTGGGAAATTCTGAGAGCTCCACAGTCGTTCCCACCATCCCCTACCATTCCAGTTATGATACCTCTCTTCATAAAAAGACTTATTACCTCAGACTTGTTATTTGGAGACATTCTAGCATAAACGCTAACGCGGTTTAATATGTGATCAATCTTGGTTTTTCCTTGAAGTAGGCCACATGAGGCCTCAATATCCAGTTTATCAAGATTCTCGGATCCTCTTATAGGCTCAAAGAAAACTATTGAGGAGTTGTGCTCCTTTAATAATATGTTAAAGCAGTCACCAGTCAAAATTAAGTTTCCAAATTTACTATCTTTAGTGTATATCTCGCTATCTGCAATTAATTCTCTTGATTCTCTACATCTCCATTGCACATATTCAGACCCCATTTGATTTGTTGAAAGCTCAGAGACTGCAATTTTTCCATAAGTCTCGTCAACTATTCCAAGTTTCAAAGCAGCATTTAACCCTGTTAATGCGGAGTCCCCAGTAATCATAATAGGTAGTACATCAGAATCTACTAGTTGTTTTAAAACATGAGAGGCCTCTTTCCTCACAGTATTTTCAAACAATAAAAGTCCAATTGGCGATAAATCAGTTTCTATTTCATTTCTATTCAACGACAGATACAAGTTTAACAAACTCTTTTCTATTCTTTTGTAACCGGACATAATTAAATAATAACCTTTAGAAGAAAGCTCATCAAGTTTCTGCTTAAATTCAGTTCCAATGGATCCGGTATAAATTTTTTGGATTGATTCAGGTGCTCCCTTGGTGAATAAATAGTATTCGTCATTATGCTTACAATGTACAATGATACTCATTAGTCTTCTATTGTAATCAAACGGAAAAATTCGGAGCACCTCTAATGAGCTAGTTGAAATATCTTCTTTTTCCAAACCGTCATATCCCGAGCTAACGGACTGAATATAAACATTGTCATTTGTTGGATCCTTTTCAAAAAAGCTGTTTGTAACTGAAAAAAGTGCTTTATCGGTATCGTTTCCATTCATACTCTCATAGTATTTTCTTGGATTAGTAATTACGTCACGAGAGATTCCAAAGTTTGTTGGAGAGTGGCTTAACGATGTACAACTTTTTATTGATAAGAATGCCAGCTTAAACTTATCTTGAATCTCATCTATATTGTAAACATTATCAGACAAAATATAATCAATGCTTTGGCTTTTTGTGTCGTGTTCAGATAAAACAATAGAATAATCCGTACTCATTTCTGTTGGTGTAACATCGGCATTGAGTAAGCAGTTTTGGTCATCACCACCAATGGTATTTATTGGAGACATACCAATAAAATCAAGATGATCATTGGTCAATGTTCCTGTTTTGTCAAAACACATAATCCTAAGTTTCCCAGCAAGGATGATTCTAGTTGGAATCAGAGCCTTAACATTGAAGTTCTTAAAAAGTCTTCTTGACGAAATATTCTGAGACAAAGTATTCAGTACACCAAGATAAAGAGGGAAAGTGGAATTCATAGATCCTAATGCAAAGAAGAATGTAAATAACCCCCAGCTGAACGAATTACCTTGTTTGAAAATGATCAATGCCACGATAATACTTAAAAAAAGCCAAGCAATGGGAAGTTGATCATATAGGCCAAAACTATATTTACTGGGATATAAAATTGATCTAATGATCTTTCCTCTAAGAGTAGAAACACCAGTTCGAATAACCAATGCTGTAGTAGTTGATATTTCATCTGACATAAGCTTTTGATTTCCAGGTAGTTCAGATAGGTCTGTACTCAAGTTAATAATTGAATCACTGGACCTTGTTGATGATGTTTTGATATTCATAGATCCAGTCAAACTGCTAAGAGCCATTCCTCTACCAACATTATTATAAACAGCAGTAACTTGTGTACCTGCATATAAGAAATACCTCTTTCCTGAATATGGCCCATCTTCTGGAGATATTTTTTCAGATTCAGATTCAGAAATGGGCATTTTCAAAACCTCAGCAGATTCACCTGTTAACATTGACTCATTAACAACGGCTGAACCTGATAAGAGTAGAAGATCACATGGTACTATAGAGTTCTCATATACATGTATAATATCACCAGGTACTAATTCTGAGTTATGCAAAGTAACTAGCTTCCCATCCCTTATAACCTTAACATTATCACATCCAGTCATTTCTGCCAATTCTCTGATATTTCTAATTTTAATAAAGTGAATCCTTATATTTGCAATGATACTGATAATCATCATCGGGACCCATTTTACAGCAAAAAGTACGTATCCTTGGAATGTATATGAAGCTACAACAAGAAGTTGGAACACTGTTAGAGGATTAAGAATCTCATTTAAGAGACCCTCAATAAGAGAAGGCATTTCAATATTAATTTCATTTTTCCCATAAGATTGGTATTGTTCATGTACAAGTTCACTATTTAAACCTAAAATTGGGCTGAGAATCACTGTTCCGTCTTTATATTCCTTTTTTATACCTTCAGAATCTTGTTTCTTTAAAGCTTTCAAATTCTCAAAGTTAGGTTTTAATTGTTCTAGCTGCGATATGTTTGGAATACTATAAATATCATTTTCCAAATAAGCTGTAAGATTAACAAGTTCACCATTAGAACCCATTTGATCCTCTACACATGTGAACCTTTTTAAATTTTCTGAATACCAATATCTGACACAGAAAAGTTCAAAGTATGCTTTGCAAGTGTTGTCATCAGTACGTTCTCTTCGAACAGATATAGTGGAAAGTATATAGCCAGAAACCTCGTCATTCAGAACTCTTGAAAGTTTATTGAAAGGATCTAGAAAAAGGGAAAGAATTTTGTTAAGTTTTGTCTGTTTTTTACATGTCACATCAGAGTCTACATTTATCTTTTGCCATATTGATACAAAATCAGCATCTTTTAAATCACAAGGATAATAAAAGAATTGTTCAAATGAAGATTTTGTTGATCTATAAAAGAAGCATAAAAAGAAGCACTCTAACCAAAGTGATATAAATACAAGAGCTCTATTATTCCAGTAAGGCGCAAGCTCTCTTCTATTACAACCAGCTGTATCATATGTATGAATAATAATAAATAAAAATGGTAATATTGTGGATAATGTAGCAATTGAGCGGAGAAGAGAGCCAATAACAGAATACTTATACCCAATTTGAAGGCCATCGCGTAGTTCTTGCTTTTTTGCGTTCCTATTTCTGTACAAGCTCCAGCAGTATGCTAAAACAGCCGATACCAAAAGGCCAATGAATGCAGTCCATCCCAATTTAGCACTAATAATAGGATTAGCAGGAGAGTGAAGAGTTAATCTAGAAAGATCTCTATAAATTCTAACAAATAATCCCTTGCGTTCACCTGAAGGCACTACATCAACTCCTCCATTATGGACCATTATTAACTGCTAAAAACTAGAACAAGAAAAGGCACTTTAGCAAGAAACAACTCTCCTGTTCAATCAAAAAAAATAACTAAATCTCAATCTTAAATCTTTAATAAATCTTCAAGGGAGAATTTATTCTTTAATTTAATCAAATTATTTTTTTTCTGCAAATGCTCGGAGACATCTTTAATATAAATAGTTAATTTTTAACTATATTAAAAGCCTTTTATTACCTTGTGGTTGTCAGGCGCCAATTCACGATACTTTAAAGTTGGCGTGATGCTGATGTCTTAATTTAATTTAATGGTTTGTTTTGGTATTACAGCGATGAATAGTTAAAATGCATCGCAATTGTATTAATCCCACACTAAACTTCATTTAAGAATTGGTTAAAACCATTCATAAAATCATCTCAAGATGAAAGATTAGTATGATCCTTTAACTAACGAATGAATGCAATAATAAATTTGTTCAATTTTGAGAATTAGATTTTTTAAATATATAAAAATTTCAAGTTGAACTAATAATTAAAATAAAATCCTAGAACTAGTGTATCCTTTGTTTTAATATAGAATCCTTTGACATAGCTAATTACCTAATTATTAGACATTTCATTGATTAAAAACCTAATGATGCAATATAAAATTCATTTAGTCACTATCATCAAATGTGGTACTTGTACCCTGGAAGGCTGTAGATGAGTTATTCTTTGCAGGCCTGTTGTTAGCACCGCCACGTCCTCCACCTGACCCTGCACCTCTTCCACCACCACTATTCTTTCCTAAGGCAATTTCAATAGTTACCTCTCTTCCATTCATTGAAGTACCTGATAATTTAAGAGCATTTTGAATTTGTTCATCATTTTCAAATTCAACCATAGCGAAGCCTCTCATTTTTCCAGTATCAGAATATCTAGGAATAGAGACTCTTTTGACTACACCACAACCATTGAAAAATGATTTAATTGATTCATCATCGCTTGAAAAAGGAATGTTTCTAACAATTACTGAAGGACCATATCCTCCGCTTGATAGACTTCCTGGTTGAGGCTTGTCTGCTGACATGTTAATCCTTAACATTCTACCTTTATATTCCGTTTGATTCCATTGGATTGCTGACTTGGCTCCTTCTTCTTGTTCAAAAGTAATAAAAGCACATCCCTTATCAGAAAGAACTGATACTCTTTCAATAGATCCGCATTCTTCAAACAAACCTCTAATCTCCTCCTCAGTGCAAGAATATGGAAGGTTGCCACAATATACTTCTCTAGAGTCTTTGTTATTTGTATTCTGTCTCTTTCTTGGTTGACTGTTGTCATCATTTCCTTGATAAGAACGCTTTGGAGTATCATTCTTTGTAATTTTGTTGTCCTTGTTATTGTTTAGCTCGCTTTCTGCTTTTCTCTTGCTCTTATTCATTTCAACTTCTGATTCTGATGAAGAATTTGATGATTTCACAGCTTTCGATACTTTTTTGGCTTTTTCATTATCGCTATCAGAGTCTGATGAGCTGGATGAATCAGAAGAAGAGCTATCAGACATTGTTTTCTTTGCTGTAGTTGATGTTGTTGCTTTGGTATTCTTCTTTGGTTTCTCGTCTTCTGAAGACGAAGAATCAGAAGAGCTTGAAGAATCTAAAGAACTATTTGATATGTTCTTCTTCATTGGTGTTGCTGCTTTAGCATTCTTCTTTGGTTGTTCATCCTCAGAAGAAGAGTCTGAATCAGAAGACGAAGATGAAGAGGAGCTATTTGAAATATTCTTCTTCATTGGTGCTGCTGCTTTAGAATTCTTCTTTGGTTGTTCATCCTCGGAAGATGAAGAAGAGTCTGATGATGAGGAAGAGCTATCAGACATTGCTTTCTTTGCTGGAGTTGGTGCTGCTGTCTTGGTGTTCTTCTTTGGTTGTTCATCCTCAGAAGACGAAGAAGAGTCTGATGATGAAGAAGAACTATCAGACATTGTTTTCTTTGGTGTAGTTGATGTTGCTGGTTTGGTATTCTTCTTTGGTTGTTCGTCCTCAGAAGATGAAGAAGAGTCTGATGAAGAAGATTCAGAGGAAGAAGAGCTATCAGACATTGCTTTCTTTGCTTTAGCTGGAGCTTGCTGCTTTGGTATTCTTCTTTGGTTTCTCGTCTTCTGAAGACGAAGAATCAGAAGAGCTTGAAGAATCTGAAGAACTATTTGATATGTTCTTCTTCATTGGTGTTGCTGCTTTAGTATTCTTCTTTGGTTTTTCATCCTCAGAAGAAGAGTCTGAATCAGAAGACGAAGACGAAGATGAAGAGGAGCTATTTGAGATATTCTTCTTCATTGGTGCTGCTGCTTTAGAATTCTTTGGTTGTTCATCTTCAGAAGAAGAATCTGAGTCAGAAGATGAAGATGAAGAGGAACTATTCGAGATATTCTTCTTCATTGGTATTGCTGCTTTAGCATTCTTCTTTGGTTGTTCATCCTCAGAAGATGAAGATGAAGAGGAGCTATTTGAGATATTCTTCTTCATTGGTGTTGGTGCTTTAGAATTCTTCTTTGGTTGTTCATCCTCAGAAGATGAAGAGGAGTCTGATGATGAAGAACTATCAGACATTGCTTTCTTTGCTGGAGTTGGAATTACTGCCTTGGTATTCTTCTTTGATTTCTCATCCTCTGAAGATGAAGAAGAACCTGAAGAAGAATCAGTAGAAGATTCTGGAATCTTAGTATTATTCATTTCAGACTTCTTAGAACCCTTTTTATTATTGTTGCTCTTATTCTTAATACTTGTTAGCTTCTTCTCAGCCTTCTTTACCATTACAAAACTAGAGGTATCAGAATCATCACTTGAAGTATCTGTTGAGTTTTCAACAATTTTTGTTTCAATTGGTTTTTTGGCGATTTTAACTGATTTTGATTTCTAAAAATAATTAGTTAGATAAATGAGACTGTATTATATAAAGATTATTGACTTACCGACATGGTGATAGTACACTAAAGTTTAAATATTAATATTATTTTTTTTTTGTTTTAATCAATATTGTCAAGACTGACACTTTTTTTAGTCTTTTTTGACTTTATTTTTTTTTTTTATCGGCCATTAAATATATTATCTCACCCTAAAGACAGTACGAGACGGATACATTGCCGGTATATTTTTTTTAAATAATTATTAAAATATTTTTGGAACCTTAAATATAAAATTTTAGATTTATGTAAATTTTGACATTTGGCGAATTCAATTTTAAATTAATGAAATTTTTATTATCAAAAAAAATTACTTTTAAAATAAAGGACTATATATTCTAGTTTCTTACATATACTGTAATTAGCTTTAATATACTAGAAAGAAAATCATACAAGAATACAATATTGGAATTAAAAAATGAGTAAAGTAAAGACAAATATGAAGGAGAAATCTGAAAAAAAGAAGGAAAAACGATCTAAGGAGGTTGAAAAAAACTCTAAAAAGAAAGTATCGGAAATTTTAAATGAGCCAGTAAATATTGAAAAGACTTTTGAAAAAAAGAAAAAATCTAAGTCAAAACGATTAGATGAAAATCATGAAGAAAAAAGTATTAAAAATAATAATACATTAGAATGTAATACAAAAAATATTTTTAGTGACAAACAAGCTAAAGAAGAGGATCTGAAGGTGAAAAAAAAATCTAAAGGATCAAAAAAGGCGAAGAAAATTAAAAGCGGATGTTGGACAACTGATATGATAAATGAAAGTATCCAAAATTTGGAAAGTAAGTTAAATGATGAATCTGGAAAATTATCAAAATCCAAAAAGCGAAGAATAATAATGAGACTCTCAAAACTAAAAAAGGGTCTTAGAGGAGAAGTTGAAATTGGAGGACAAATCCAAAAAAGTATTAAAACAATCAAGAGGGAAATGAAACAAAAAAGCATGAATTCAAGTATATCACTTAGGAAAAATTCAAATGTAGTTTGTTTATGTTGTAGAAAGAAAGGTCATCAGATGTCTGATTGTAGGTATTATAAACAAACAAATGAAGAAGCTGAAAATGGAGATAATGAAATAAATAGTATTAGTGAAAGAAATGCATCAGGAAAAGAAGTATTTAAATGCTTTTTATGCGGAGAATTAGGGCATACTCTTAAAGACTGTAAAAAACCAAGAAACGATAACTCCGTATTACCATTTGCTAGCTGTTTTAGATGTGGGAAATCTGGACATATAGTCGCTTTTTGTCCAAATAACGAAACGGGATCTATATATCCAAGAGGAGGAAGCTGTAATATATGTGGGTCAGTTAAACATCTAGCTAGAAACTGTGATCAACAAATATCAAAAACTAACAAAAACAAGAAATCTATTGGAGGTAAAAATAAAGAAAAGATGAATATTGGAATGGATGATCCAGATTTAATGTGGAATGAAGCAATGCAATGAATAAGTGAATTATTGCTTTAAGATATTAGAACAAAGAATTTATTAAAATTAAATAACTT
>NW_667295.1:0-14504 GCF_000006425.1 Cryptosporidium hominis TU502
TGATTACAAGAATGAATTGTTAATTCAAGAAAAGAAGGTTGCACTATTATTCGATGATCTCGAGAATATTATCTTCCATAGATTGAAAATTTTTTTCTCAACATCAGATAATAAACCTAGAATTAAAGCATTTCAGTTTTTGATTGATTCATATAATAAATTTATTAATGAGAGCTCAATTCCTAAGAAAATCGAAATTAATGAGAGGATTTCAAACCTTGCTCAATTTTTCCCCAAATATTGTGCATTAATAATTCAGTGCCCTGAACTTTTCGAAATAGTATGTAACAGTGAGTGTGCAATCTCAGATCTATTTGAAATTTCAGTTCCAAATTCGTTTTTTCTCACATTGATACAAGAAATGGAAAGTAACGATCCCAAATTATTTGTTTCTACCTTCACCGACTATATTGAGAGACAAATGGATATTATTAGACAAAGAAAATTTACTGACTTAAAACTTCATTCAATAAAAAATATTATCTTTCTCAGCCAATTCAAACAAACTACATTTATTTTAACACAAACCCCCTCATTTATTAAGTCATCTAATACAAATCAAGGAACGAAGGTATCATCAGGTTTGATTCAACAGCAAAACTCTCTCTTGGGTTGTATTATTAGCCCAAATCCAATAGACAAAGATTTCAAAACAAATGTAAACCCTACCATTATGAAATATTTTTCAGGATTGTTATCTAAGACTCATTCTTATATCAATCAAAGTAAGATGCTGATTAAACAAGATCTTTCGTTGGTATATGAGCATTCAACTCTAGTAATAAAAAATATGCTTAAAGCAAGCACAGAATGTAGAAGAATGGTAATAAAATGGATGGGCATTATATGTACTTCAAATGAAGATAAATCGAAAATATACAATTCAATACCTGATTTGTCAATGTTTGGAAATATGCAAAATTCACGAGAAATTCAACACAACTTACGGTCTCTAATAATGAGAACTTCTGGTCTTTCAACAAGTGGATTTTCAATTAATTATTTACACATAGTGTTGAGACTATTACAGCCAGTTAAGATTGAAAAGGTTTCAGAACTAGACTGTTTTTTTCATATTTACGGGAGATTTGACCAATTCAATGATATTTGCAATGAGGTTCATAATCTTTTAGGAGATTTAGTAAATGATGCAACCCTTGGCGAGAAAGACCAGGTGGAAATTGCATTAAATTTAGCAAAGAAGAAATTGAGTGATTTAAATCAAATTAATCTAAAATATCAAGATTTTATCAAATTCCCAACTCAAATATTTTGGATTTCGTGTAAATCAATCAAATGTTTTATGCAGCCAGTATTACTTGAATATGAGAGTATTCTAAATGATTTAAATGAATATAGGAGCGGACTCACTTCTGGAC
This sequence comes from Cryptosporidium hominis TU502, assembly GCF_000006425.1. Lineage (NCBI taxonomy): Eukaryota > Apicomplexa > Conoidasida > Eucoccidiorida > Cryptosporidiidae > Cryptosporidium > Cryptosporidium hominis. The sequence goes on from NW_667295.1 coordinate 1,380, forward strand.
ATAAATATAAGAATGACCATCATCTTGAGCAATTAAGCTGCGAGGCATTATCATTTGAATGCGCAATTTTCCATCAAAACACTATTTCCGCATTTTGGCATTTTTTGTCTCTGTTTATTCAATTTATTTTCAGAACAATTTATTCTTTTGATGAAAATGGGGTTGAGAATTGCGATAGGAATACATTACTAGCTTCTAAACAAGGCCGAATCACAGTAGCGCTTAAGTCAACTGCTCCATCTAGCAAGCCTTCACCACAATTTTCATCGCTCCCATCTTGCTTAATTGAAGATGTATTATCAGTTACTGAGCTATTGTTAAGAATTAAAGGAAATGACGAGATTTTGATCGGTTTCGATTTTGACTCATATATTTCATTCGTTATTTTTATAATAAATTATGGAAACTATTTCAGAAATCCTCACATTAGGTGCCAAAGAGGTGTAATTGGGATACACTACCTTCTTCAGATTCCTCAATTTAGGCATCGAATAGAAGCTAGTGATTTTACTGCAGAGTATATTCTTCCAGCTTTAATTTCTCTTTTCAACGATGTACAAAAGTCACCATACTATGATCGGTTCTCGTTGAGATTACCTATTATCATGTTATTTGAATCTCTATTAAAAGTAGACTTGCACAGAGAAAGGTTACACAAATTTATTAAACAGAGAGATGAATCATTTACTAAATTCATTCATTTACTCGTTTCAGATCTGAACTATCTACTTGAAGAGGGACTTTCAATGTTAGCGGAGATAAAAAAGAGAGAGTCTAAGCGCAATCAAGTTCCTAATGCTATTAGTATTAATAATAATGAGTTTAGTAACTCCAACAATGAATCAAGAAGTTCTAATCATGAAGAAATAGAGAGTACAATCGAAGAAATGCCTATAGAAAGATTAGAACATGCATGCAAAGGTTATATGCAGCTTTCACATGCGTCGGCGAGTTTATTGCAGAAAATTACGGAATATTATACTTTTGAAATATTAGACTCCCCACTAATACTGCCTCAAATTGTGACTTGCTTGAATTGTACACTTGATCGGCTAGTAGGACCAAAGTGCTTAGAACTGAAAGTAAGCAATTTTGATGCTTATAATTTTAATCCCAGGCAACTATTGGCTAATGTTTGCATGACCTATGTCACTCTTGCATTTAATTCTAAAGTTGAATATAAGCCAATGGAGAAAGATTTTTCTAAAATTTTGATTTTGGAAATAATAAATGAACAAAGGTATTTTAAGATTCATACTTTTGTAAAGGCACACCATATTGCTCGAAGAGAAGGATTGATGAATAAAAGTAAATCTGATTGCTTTAACCAACTTATCAAATATTTGCAGAAAGAGCTTGAAGAGAATGAAGTTGGACAGAGTATGACTAATATAGACGAAACAGACATACCGGAGGAATTTTTGGATCCAATTATGCAGGATATTATGCAAGATCCTGTATTACTTCCAACGTCTTCAAAAATAATGGATAGAAAAGTAATTGAAAGAATATTGATATCTGATGGCGTAGACCCTTTTAATAGGCTTCCTCTTACAAAGGATGAATTAATACCTCAGACATGCCTTAAAGATCGGATCAAACTATTTTTAGAAAACAAGAATGATTCATAATCCGTTTAAGTGATTAGTTCATTAAACATAAATTTTCAAATAAGATTTTGGGCCGCTTAAATCATTATGCTTTGATCATTGACGTTCTCGAAATGTGCTCACCTTGAAAAAAAATTTTATCGATAAAGCTTCAAATGATTGTCTAGCTTTGATAATTTATTATATTTTCGGATAGCTTCCATCTTTCTATATTTTTCAATTTCAAATTAGTTTATTTCCGTGTAATTGCAATTTAAATATGAATTTTATACGTTTTTTTGTTAGACTTGTAGGAATTTACGGATAGTTTATATTGAGCTAAATTATGATCTAACGCCAAAAATCATCTTCTGATTTATGGTAAAGCTTCCGAATTAAAGTAATGTAAAATTTCACATAATTTATTCGAATGTTTGTCACCCTTTTTTTTTACAAGCATGCCGCATAGTTAATTTAATTCTGTATAAAATGGACAAATTATGGCTTTTTCAGAGCTGGAGTCTATAAAAAACATTTCAATCCCAGAGCATAAAGCTTATTGTTTTAATGCATGGCCATTGGAATACCGTAGAGTTAAACTTTACGAAGTAAATCCTGAAAATGGTAACTGGATTGACTGCGGAACTGGCTTTTTAAAATTAAACAAAGATAATAATAAGTTTAATATTTTGGTAAGCTTAATATAAATAAATGTTTTTCTATTTACTTTCCTAGGTCTTAAGCGATGAAGATCCAAATTTTGAGAAAGATCTGCACTCACAAAGAAAAAATATTGAAGATTTACTAGAAATAGAAAACTATAATATAGTTAAATTAGTAAACACTCCTATTGACTTGAATCGAGAGTATTGCCATCAAAAAGAAAGTATTATTACTTGGCAGGATGGACTAAATTCAGATCTATACAGGGCATTAAGTTTCCAGCATTCAGAAAGTTGTAATTCAATATGGAACATGATCACTTCTTTAGTTCCGCATCTGTGCGTTGACTTATTAGAAGCAGAATTACCAGAAGAAAGTACAAGCTATTCACTACTAGAGAGGCCAACTTCAAGTAATATAGATCGAATAATTGATGATCTAGAACTTGATTCCAATATTAATTCTGAAAATATTGTTATGGATCTATTAAGTAGAGAATTTTTTGATTCACTTTTTAATCTAATGGAAGAATTTGAACAAAATTCTGATTTGATTGGGCTACATAAAATATTCCAAGTACTTCGTAGAATAATAGTTTTCTACAGTAGCTTCAATGAAGTATTTGAAATCTTATTAAGCGATGACTATTATTTAAAATTTTTTAAAGCTTGCGAATATGACGAGACATTGGAAAATTATAAAATAAAATTTTCTCACAAGAAGTTTTTAGAAAATGTTAAATTTCACAGTGTTGTTCCTTTACCAGAAGTTCGAACAATTCATCTCAACTATAGGTTAATGTATTTAAGAGATGTTGTTATGCCAAGGCATCTTGATGAGCAAAGCCTTCAAAGAATAGCAACAATAATTAATAATAATTTTTCATCGATAATTAGTATGATCGTAACTACAAGCGATATTTGGAAATATCTCAAAGAAAACATTCAGAAAAACTTTCTTGTTGCAAAATTTATTCATGCAGTATTGACGGTTTTAAAACAAAACCCAATGCTTTCGATCTATGAACGACATCAAATATTCATAAATCTTAAAGTTAACAATATTTTATGTGAGTTTTGTGGATATTTAAATGAAAATTGTATTGGAGCTAGGCAGATGTTAGAATTATCCACTTCAAATGATGATCATAAAAATTTTTCAAATACTAATGATTTATCATTCATAAATTATTCTAATATAAGGCCAATTGATTTAGCAGTTGAAATATATTCAATGGTTTGCGAAATTAATCCTGGTCTTTTGAGACACGCTATTCATGAATCAACTTCTCAATATTTTAAAGCTCATAAAGAAACTAATATATATGGCTCGAATGTCAATGATATTTTATATGCTGATGATGGTCTACAAAATAGTCCAAAAGAAAGCATTAAAGAAACGGAAAATTTATCCGACAAATCTAACGTATTTCACTCACTATGGGGAACTCTATGCGAAATTTTTATTAATTCAAGGAGTGAGAGCATCCAAATGCAAATTTGTGCAATTTTTAAACGAATATTGGACCCTAAGACTATGGATGTTCCGGAAAGAGATGATTCGCTCTCTTTATTTTATGATATGGGCATTCTAGACAGATTAATAGATAGCTTGCTCAACGACTCTTTAATTTTTACTGAATTCAATCCATTGTATTCTGCAAGAGTATTATTTTGCGATATTCTCGCAACTTGCGTACAAGAACACAACTACAGAATTAAATATAAAATCCTTCAAAATCAATTGCCAAGAAAATTGCTACGTATCGCTACTCGTCCATTTCATAAAATTTTTTCTATTTCAGTTATTAAATTCTTGAGAACTTGCCTGGGAACTCGAGACGATTTTTACTACCGTTTATTCACTAAACATGATATTTTTAAGTACATTTTCTTAATAATGGGCCAACTAAAAGTGCCAAGAAATAGAGGGGAGGGTTCAATATTGGAAAGCGTGGTAATTGAAATGCTTGACTTTATATGCAGAAATAATATTCAGTTAATTTTAAAATATTTACTTGAGAACTATATTGTTGTAATTTGTAATTTGAACCTTAAGGCATCTAGAGGCTCGAAATGCAGAGTTTTTTCTAGAATGCTCGAATCATTTAAATTAATATCTAAATCTACTCAATCTTTAAATAACTGCAAAAGGAATGGTTCAAACATTTTATCATCCAATACACATTCAGGTTTAACAAGCTGATCATGACTTAAAATCTTATTTTATATGCGAAAAGAGAAAATTTCACGGTCACAAGTTTCAATGTTTGGATAGAGGAGTAGATATTATGGACAGTTTTGAAGACAACACGATAAAAGAAACGGCTAATCCTGATCCTAAATATAACGCTAATATTGATGAAATTCCCAAGGAGATATCAGAGTTGTTCGAGTATAATGACTTTGACAATTTATCCAAACAACACAAAGAGCATCAAAAAAGGCCTATTCGCAAAAAAAAAATTGAGATACAACTAAAACTTAGCTGACCATTCTTACGAAATACATAATTAATTTTAGAAATAGGGTTAGCCTCGTCATTACAAACAAAAGTATCTTATGAAAATAGCCTTAATAATAAGTCAAACTTTAAAGTCAAACGTTATAGACCATTGTTGCTTTAAGTCTTGAACAACTAATATTCAATTTAAGTCTTTGATAGTATGTTTTCCTACAAAATGTTTGCAGCGGGAAATGATAAGACGAGTAAGTTAGTTGTATTAGTTTTTTTTTATTTAAACAAAAAATGTCAAAACAAGAAGGGCTTGAGAACGTAGACGACTTTTGCATTTCTGAGTCGATATCCAACTCAGAGGTTGTTACTAAATACTACACAGCAGCAGAGATAGTAAATTCAACGCTTCAGTATGTAATAACATTATGTTTGGATGGCGCAGATATCTCAGAAATATGCAGGAAAAGCGACTCTATGATCGAGGAGAAGTCAAGTTCAGTTTATAACAAAAAAGAAGGTGGCAGGAAATTGGATAAGGGTATTGCATTTCCTACGTGCATTTCTGTAAATGAAATTTGTGGCAATTTTTCCCCTTTGCCTGCAGAAAGCTTAAAGTTGAAGAATGGTGACTTAATTAAGATTGACCTCGGCGCTCATATAGATGGATTTATTAGTATTTGCTCGCATTCCATTGTTATTGGAGCTGAACGTATTTCAGGAAAACAAGCAGATGTTTTAAAGGCAGCAAATACTGCGATGGAAGTGGCTATTCGAACTGTAAAACCTGGAAACACTAACACATATGTAACATCTATACTTAACAAGACTGTTAAGGAATTTAACTGCAATATGGTTCAGGGAGTTTTGTCACATCAGCTAAAAAGACATGTTATTGATGGAAATCGTGTAATCATTTCAAAAGAAACACTAGATGAAAAAGTAGATGAATTCACGTTCGAGGAAAATGAAGTTTATGGATTGGATATTTTAGTAAGCAGTGGAGAGGGTGTTACCAGGGAGTCTGATTACAGAAGCACAGTTTTTAAACGCGCTATTGAAACGAACTATAACTTGAAAAGCCCGATTCCAAGGCAATTTCTAAGTGAAGTTAACAAAAGATTCCCTACATTACCGTTTTCGTTAAATATGATATCAGATGAAAAGGTTGCAAGATTGGGAGTTTCTGAATGCATTAGACATAACCTTTTGTATTCATACCCTGTAATAACAGAGAGACAAGGTGAGTACGTTGCGAGCTTTAAATGTACACTTCTACTGCTTCCAAATGGTTCAAAACGCATTTCCGGCTTACAATTCACACAGGAAAATATTTGTGACTCGGAATTCAAGGTAACGGATGAAGAAATTAATTCAATTCTTTCAACTCCACTCTCAGTGAAGAAGAAGAAGAAAAACAAACCTATAGTTAGTTCTTAGTTTGAATTTTGTTTTACATAGATTTTCAGCTAATTGTATATTTTATCTGCGGTATTGAATCTTGCTTCACCCCCCCCTATAAATTTTTTTAAAATAAACATGAGTAGCAGCGTCGTAGTGAATAGAACTTCTGCCTTCGGTCGCAATGAATTGACTGAAGTTGATATATTTAATATTTGTAGATCAATTAAGTCTTGTGGCGAATGCCAGCTTTCTAAGTTTTGTTCACCTTGTAAAGTTTCGGGTAGTTCAGAATTTTTCTGTACATCAAAAGTGGATTCAATTACATCTTGCAAACAAAATACCATGTCGAATATTTGTGCATCGGCATGGCCATGGTGGATTTATTTATGTCTTGTTTTATTGTCGTTGGTTATATTGGGGATGACTTTGATAATCTTGTATAAATGTTGCACTTGCCTTTTTGTTAAGGTTCAAGAGACAGAATTAGAAGATCTAAAGTAAGTTTAAAGTATATCAAAATAAATGTTAACATCTTCCAGGTTAAGAAAAAAAAGATCAAATGAATTTATGCTTAAGTAAAATTCCTGCCGCAATGAGTTAATATTAGTAAAATAGCAGGAATTATTTGCTTGAATTTTATTAAATTAACAATGAATTATCTTTCTATGGCCATAAACAAATTATTTCTTTTGCTCAACAGACCTGAGAAAAAACTTACTTCATTTGGAAGTTGGGCAATTATAACTGGCGCAAGCGACGGAATTGGAAAAGCAATGGCAAAAGAATTGTTTGAAGAGGATTTAAACTTAATTTTAATAGGAAGAAATAGAGAAAAGCTGCAAAATGTTGTAAATGAGGTAAGCTTTAAATATGCTTCAAAAATGCTAATTCTTGCCCTAGTTGCTATCCTTGAGAAAACCAGATTCAAATCAAGAAGTAAGATATTATTTAATGGATTTTACTGACCCGACTTGTTACTCAAATTTTTGCGGATATTTGAATTCAATTGATGATGTTGGGGTTCTAATAAATAATGTTGGCATCTCATATCCGTATGCACAATATTTTGAAGAGACAAGTTTGGATCTAATTAATGAATTAATAGAAGTGAATGTTAGGTCTGTATTAATGATGACTCGCATTGTTTACAGCTACATGAAAAAGAGGTAAGTAGTGCTTTCAAACTTTACTAAATAAATAACGCATATGCTTAGGGATCGGGGAGCCATTTTGTGTATAGGAAGTGGGTCGTCACAGCTTCAGACTGACCCTCTCTATTCCGCGTATGCTGCTACGAAAAGTGTTGCTGAATCTCTATGTAGAAGTTTACGAGCGGAATGTGAGTCCGAGAACATCACAATCCAATGCCATACTCCTTTACTAGTTACCACTAAACTATCAAAAGCCAAAAGAGAAACCTTGTTCACAATTTCAACAAAAAGGTAAGTAGTAAGCTATTATTTTTATAGCATCTTGATTGATTTCTTAGGTTTTCTGTTGAATCTATAAAGATGCTTAAAAAGACTCCATCGGTTTACTCGACGGTTGTTCCTTATTTCGGTCATCGAATACAACTATTAATAGTAAGTAAAATAAAGAGTGTAACTACTTTTTGATACTTTGTATTCAGGCAAATATGATCCCTCGCCCAATTTGGAATAAAATAAGAATATCACAGACCAAATATATCCGAGAAAGAGCACTAAAAAAAAAGATTTAGAATGTCTATAGTATAAAAACACCGCCATAAAGCGGCAACCTTAAGTGGGGCAGATGCTATACGACACGGAATTTTTCCCAATTAATTGAAACAAAATGCTTGGTGGAGGAGGGTTTGGTTCAAACCAAAACCAACAGTCTTCTGGAGGATTATTCGGAACATCCAGCTCTTTTGGAGTTGGGATCGGCCAACAAGGGGTATCACAAAGTATTAATACGGTACAACCGGCTTCAACGGGATTGTTTAATTCATCAACTTCCCTATTTGGAGGAAATGCGAGCCCTGGGTTATTTGGAAGTACTGGCTCTTCTAATTCCGGGTTTGGAAATACTGGGCAATCTTCAGTTTTTGGTCAATCTTCCAATGGCTTATTTGGCCAATCAATGAGTACGTTTGGTGGTAATCAACAAATAAGTTCTACACAACCAACTATGTTTGGCTCAAGTTCCTCTTCTACGATAGGTTCTAGCTCTGGGTTTTTTAATTCTAGCTCGGCAAATAACTCTGGAGGCTTTGGCTCTTTTCAAGACTCATTTGGAACTTCTGGAGGCTTTGGAAGCCAGTCATCTCAAAGCAACCCATCAAGCTTTTTTGGGCAACAAAACAATAATAGTCTTTTTGGGTCAATGCCTATTCAGACTTTTGGTAACACCTCAGCTTCGCCCTTTGGAGGCACGATGGGAACAAATTCAAATATTTTCGGGGCAAAGAAAGGCACAAATGGGATTACATTTCAACCCGTAGTTGATAGAGATAGCGATGCCAGAATCATGTCTATTGTATATCAGAAGGACATTGATCAGAAAAAGTCAGTTGAAGAGCTTAGATGGGAAGATTATCAAGAAAAAAGAGGGCCTGCAAATAGTTTATCATCCATCAATACGAATTTTACCACAAGTACCAATAATTTTGGGAATAGCTCATTTTCTAACGCTGGCGGATTTGCTTCTAACTCCCAAGGACCTATCTCAAACTCAATTTTTGGGCAACCTCAGTCATCCTTTATATCATCAACAACGCCACAAAATTCGCTTTTCGGTTCTAGTGGCTCCTCCTCAGGTTTGGGCCAAACTTCAATTCTAGGTCAGGGGCTTCAAAACTCCCAATCAAACATAGGTAATACTCAATTTGTATCAAATAATGGATTATTTGGTGCTTCAAACAATACAAATTCATTTCCACTTCAATCTTCAACGAGCGGTTCAAACTCAGGATTATTTTCTACTCCCAGTTTATTCTCTAGCAATAGCAATAATGGTATTATTAATAATAGTAATAACAACAACAACTTAGGTACAAGTATTAGCAGTTTAAATGGTGGTAATTTGTTTGGACAACCATCTAATTTGGGATCACTAGATAGCTCTCTAAAGACTTCTGGTACTTTGTTTGGGGGGGGTTCGGCAACTTCAAATAGTACCAGCTTGACTCTTTTTAATTCAAATTCAAATACTCAACCTCAAATTTCTTTGTCAAATTCTTCGCTTTCAATGAAGCCATTATTTGGTAGTAATCAAACATTAAGTGGTTCTAATTTGGGTGCAGGTTCTGGCAGTACAAGTGGAGCTAATTTATCTACAAGCTTATTTGGTTCAACTCTGCCTAGCTCGTCAGGCTTGTTTAGTAACTCTCCAAATAGTCTATTTAGTTCCACTCAACCTCAGAATACGCTGAATAACAATAATGCAAACGCATCCAGTTCGAGTTTATTTGGCCAATCAACTTCTTTATCTCAGTCATTTGGATTCTCAAGCGTTAATCCTCCTAATCCATCATGGTCATCTTTGACTTCTGGAGTTTCGAATTCTGCAATTGGTCAAACAAATTTACCAGGAAATTCTCAACTGAATAATAGCTCAATTCAGCTGCAAAGTATACTTGGTGGTGGGCAATCTGGAAAGCCTTCAAATCAAAACTCGTCAATAGTTTTAGGCAATGGGCTTTCTTCAAACAAATTAACCAATAGTGTCCTTCCTAAGCCAATTGTTCAGAATTCAAAGTATTCTGATTCGAATGAAAGAGGAAAGTCACTATGGCTCTGGAAACCTCTACCACAATTTATTTCTCGTTCTAATAGATACCAACTCGATAACTTGAGTCACGTTCCCCACGAAAGAATTACAAATTCATCAGAACTGGCTCTTCCTGCAGTTGCAACCGAGAGTGCGAGGCATAATACTGCTCTTTTAACTTCTGTTAGACGCATTGAGAAAACTATGGATCCTCAGACTCCTGCAGCATTCCTAAACTTGCTTGAGCGTCAACAACAGTTCTTTGACGCCGTACAGTCTCCAGAACAAAATGGAAATTCACCTGCAAATTCCAAAACTAGGTCCTTGGTATTTACTACATCTCATACTACAAAGTTTGTCCCTTTAGACGAAACATTTGAAGATGCAATAGATGATTCTAGTTCAGCCACTTTCTCTCCAAGAGCCTCAAAAATTGAGAATAAGTCAAGTTCTGATAGTTTAAAGCCATTGATAAACCTCGATTCAATTTCACGTATTTCTCAGGATGTGCAAATTTCCAAAAGTGATGATTGCAGAACTTCAATTGGTAGGGTAATTAATGAAGGCAATAATGCGGTAAGAACTCCATATTTAAACCAGCACAGAAACTCAGTAAATTCTATTTCGGCTGTTAGTAATGAACGTCAGGCTCGTAGCTCCATTGGTCTTACAACGCCTAGACCTATTACTAGAAGGCCTGATCAGTTGATAGATAGCGTCCCATCTGATCTAGTTAAGTCCTATATAAGGAAGCAAAAAGAATTTGTTATTGAATCCCTGACCCCAATACTCACCAAGCATGACTACTTTTGTATTCCATCAATAGAATTATTAAAAACATTTTCAGAAGAAAGACTTGCCGTTGTGGAAGACTTCAAAATAGTTAGAGAAGGAGTTGGGGAGATCGTTTGGCCTGGAATTACTGATTTACGTGGGATTAATCTTGATTCCGTTGTTTCCATTGAACCTCTATGTGTATCGGTATATGGCGATGGAGACTCCTCTATTCCTATTGGCGAAGGATTAAATAAAAAAGCTATTATAACACTCAAGAATTGCAAACCAAAGAGAGCTATACCCTCTAAAGATCCAAAAGAGATAGACGAATTTAACAGTAATCGTATTAAACAAATTAAATCTTACACAGAGCAAATGGGAGCAAGATTTATTTCGCTTGATACTATTACCTGGGAATGGAAATTTGAGGTCACACATTTTTCTAAATATGGTTTTTTGAGTGAAGATAATTCTTTATCTCACTTTAAAGAACCTCGTAGTGCTCTGGTGACAAAAGAAGAAACTAATTTTAATGTCTCCGACCAGGAAAATCATTTTCTTCGAAGTTCTAAACAAGAACAGTATAAAGGTCATTTTTTTGTCATGAAGAGCCAATATCATTTTAGTTTGTACTCAGAAATTAAAAGCATCGTGGAAAAAGACAATAGCTTAAAGAAATCTGCTTATAATGGAATCTGTTTCAGAAGTGGTATGTATATTGGCTCAAATAGTTTTGTTGTAGTACCACATAGATCATTTCGTAAAGATATTCAAGGTGTTAGCGACTATAATACATCGATTACTCTATTAAGAATAAATAACCTGACAGGATCTGTAACTAAAGATTCAATAAACAATTTGAGTTGTTCTCGAAGGTTGATTTCTGCCTGGTTTAGGCTATATTTGGAGATAATAGGAAATAAAACGAGTAATAATTGCTCTGGAGTTTCAATCGAATCAATAATAAAACTTATTTTCCTCTTGTGGAGCATAACAAAAAAAGAAGTTGAAATTTATTCGCATTTATCTGGATTTAAGTTTAATTCTTTAAATTTTGAGCGATTAAAATATTTTGAACAAACATTTGGTTTGGTTGGTGGAATAATGGAATTAATAATTAAAAATTTGAATAATCCATCTGAAAAGCGTTTCGAGTCTAATTTAAGAGAACTGATTTCCTGGTGGATGAAGATTGTGATCAATGACATTCCAGTGATTAGGTTTTGTAATGACAAACAAAATTCTCAATGTTTGCATGAAGAAAGAATTAGCCTTCTCTTGAATAATATTATAAACGGAAACTTACTTGATCTAGTTAGCAATGGCCCAAGCCTATCATATTTGATGATTCCAAGGACTGTGTCGTTGTTCTTGTCAATTGGAAATAATAAAACGTCTATTTTGCAGATGAGGGAAAGCATGCAATGGTGGTCAAAGATCGGTCTTGTTTCGGATCTAACTTCTTATTCAAATAGAATATACAAAACAATATCTAATATGGATGCATTTGCGGATGGTTTTTTATACGAATGGCAAAATAACGTATTTCTATCTGCAAATTATTCGACAAATTCAAAGCTTGGTGAAAGGTTATTAAAAATGAAAAATGCCTCTTTGATTGATAATACACAAAAATTGGGAAAATTAATTGATTCAGATGATCCTATTAACATAAGTCCATCAGAAGTAGGCAAAAAACAAGTATTTGAGCAGATACAATTCCAAATAATTAAATTCTTCTTTTGCGATGAAAATTCTAGACAGGTAGAGCTGTTTCGATTGAACAACTTAGGCTCTATCAAATTCTCTTCATTTAATTGGCTAATTGCAAGGGCCCTCACGTTCTATCACAACAGTATCTGCAATAGTAATGAGATTACACCTACAAATAAATTAAACTTAATGCTTATAGAAGAACTCGAAATTCTTGGTTTGTGGGAATGGGCAGTTTTTATTATAATGCATACTAATATGAACTCAGACTTTTATTATCTTCTTAATTGCGTTATTATGAGAAATATACAAGAGAATCCCGATTATTCTAATCCTGAAGATTACTTAAATGATGAAAAGTGGAAGTTCTTAGTCGATAAATTGGGGATACCGCTGAATTGGTTGCTTGAGGCAATAATTTATAAATTAGAGTCTAGCGGAAACATATTACAATCACTAAAATGCACAATGTATTTAATAAATCGCTTGCAAGAAAATAAATATAAAGCTGGAGATTTATTATTTCATCGTTCAGATCATGTATCTGCCATTAATAGTCTGGCCATATCTGCTGCAAAGAAGTTATTTTATGCTCCTCTTCTACCAAATACACTGATTGAAATATCAGCTCTTACAAAATGTGTAATAATTGGAAAGAAACCACTCGGTAAGATTAGAAATTATTTTGATACTTACCTGCTCAATACCAATGAAAATCTACAATTAATCTTTTCAGCATATGAAGGACAGATTATGACAGATATATGGCAAACACTCAAGTCTATAATAACCA
>NW_667316.1:0-15931 GCF_000006425.1 Cryptosporidium hominis TU502
CTAATAAGTCCTTACCGATACTATTAGTTTCGAAAAATAACTCAGATGCGTTCCTATCTACTTTATTGATCTTTTGGAAATCCAGATAAATTAAATTAGGAAGCATCCCTATTAAAATTGTTTTGTAATTAGGAATTTTTGTAATTGGATTATTAACCAAAGATAATCTTTTCAAATTTCTAAGAAAGAATATTGCTGATATTGACTCGATATTTTTAATATGATTATTTGTTAATACCAAACTCTCGAGATTTGGCAAACTCTTAGTAAATCCAGACTCTATATATTCTATTTCATTATTGCACGCAATAAAAGTCGACAGTCTATTTAAATTCGAAATATAGCTAAGAGATGAAATTGAGTTATCACTCAAGTCAATGCATTCAAATTGATCTTTAAGTATTCCAGTATTATCAAATGCCTTGATCTTTGAATTTCTAATATTAAATGAATACGACTCGTTTATCTTATTTAGAAAAATAGTTGACAGTTGAGTCAACAAGGTATCCATTATTAATAAATATGTTTAAAATACTGAGATCTTATTTGAAGAAATTGTATTTGAACCATTTTTTGTTATAAATTTTCGCGCTTTAAGTCATTAGTTGGGTCTAAAGTTAAATTCCGAAAAAAACTAACTTTCAAAGTTGAGTATTGTGTACTCTAAAATTAAAGGGGTATTTTTAATTGTTTACATTATTTTGTATTTTATGTAACTAATCAGCTTATAAGATAAATGCTTCTAACTTATTTAGACGACCAAAAGTATGGATTTCAATAACGCTCTTCAAAATGAACAAGCGAGGCAGATAAATTTGGGAATAAAGCACTTAAATTGGTCGAAGCTAAATGAAGCCCGATATTGCAGACGCTCAAAAGTTAATGGAAATCAGATTGTGAGAAAATCTAAATTACCACCTGAACATTTAAGGAAACTAATTAATATTCATGGCGATATGTCATCGAGAAAGTTTCAGAATGAGAAGAGAATCTATTTGGGTGCGCTAAAATATATCCCTCATTCAATTTTTAAGTTGTTAGAAAACATACCAATGCCTTGGGAAAGAGTAAAGTATGTAGATTGTTTGTATCATACTACAGGCGCAATAACTTTTGTAAATGAAATACCATGGGTTATTGAACCTATCTATATTGCTCAGTGGTCTACAATGTGGACGATGATGAGAAGGGAAAAGCGTGATAGGAAGCATTTTAAAAGGATTCGTTTTCCACCCTTTGATGATGAAGAACCCCCGATAGATTATTGTGAAAATATCTTAGGTGTTGAACCACTTGATTCTATACAGATAGTTTTGGATAGTGAAGAAGATATTTCTGTTTATGATTGGTTTTATTTAGATTCAAAACAACAATTTAAGTATTTTCATAAAAAGGGGAATTATAAAAAACATAAGTGGCATTTAACATTTGAACAACTTGGGACTCTTTATAGATTATCCATGCAAATATTACCAATTTTATTAGAAAATAACTCTTATTATTTATTTAATAAAGATGCATTTTTTACTGCAAAAGCACTAAATATTGCAATTCCAGGGGGACCTAAATTTGAGCCACTAAATAGTACTTCATTTGATGAGGATGAAGATTGGAATGAATTTAACGATCTTAACCGAGTAATTTTCAGGTCGATCACAAGATCTGAATATAAAATAGCCTTTCCACATTTTTATAATTCATTACCTAAATTTGTTTCTACATCAGTCTATCATTACATAGTTAATATATTTACAAGGCCGGAAAACCCGAATTCTCCAATATTCGAGTTCAATGAATATTACCATCCAATTTCTCCAAATAACTCTTTGTTGGAAAGTATTTACCAAATCGTTGATGAGGAAATACATGATATTAAAATTCACTTTAGCCCTTTTTTCTACGAATATAGCCTTGAGACAAGTTCCACAACAAATGGAATTTTATTATTCTGGTCGCCATTTCCATTTAATGTTAGATCAAACCCAAGAAGAAGAAGTTATGACATTTCATTATTAAAAGAATGGTATAAGAATAACAATATTTCTTCTGAGCAGCCAGTTAAGATCCGTATTTCACAACAAAAATTATTAAAAAACTGGATATTAAACTCTTTGCATAATAAGGTTGCAAAGAACTGTAAAAGACGTAATTTTTTAAAAATATTACAAAATACAAAATTCTTTCAATCTACTGAAATGGACTGGGTTGAGGTCGGGCTTCAGGTATGCAAACAAGGATATAATATGTTAAATTTACTAATTCATAGAAAGAACCTAACGTATTTACATTTGGACTACAATTTTAATCTAAAACCAATTAAAACATTAACTACTAAAGAAAGGAAAAAAAGTAGGTTTGGAAATGCTTTTCATCTTTGTAGAGAGATATTAAGGTTAACAAAGTTAGTAGTTGATTGCCACGTACAGTATAGATTAGGGAATATTGATGCGTTCCAACTTGCAGATGGCCTACAATATATTTTTAATCATGTTGGACAACTTACTGGGATATATCGATATAAATATCGAATTATGAGACAAGTTAGAATGTGCAAAGATATAAAACATATTGTATATTATAGGTTTAATACTGGTTCGGTGGGCAAAGGTCCTGGAGTTGGATTCTGGGAACCAAGTTGGAGAATTTGGATATTTTTTCTTCGTGGAATAATACCAATTCTTGAACGTTGGATTGGGAATTTATTATCTAGGCAATTTACAGGACGTCAGAATTCCAACCCATATAGATCTATTAGCAAGCAAAGAGTTGAAAGTCATTTTGATCTTGAGTTAAGAGCTTCTGTAATGCATGATATACTTGATATGATGCCTGAGCAACTTCGATCTAGTAAAGCACGTCCAATATTACAACATTTGAGTGAATCATGGCGATGCTGGAAGGCAAATCTTCCTTGGAAAGTACATGGAATGCCACCCGCAGTAGAAAATATTATTTTGAGATATGTAAAATTAAAAGCAGATTGGTGGACAAATTCAGCTTATTTTAATAGAGAAAGGATTCGAAGAGGGGCAACTGTTGATAAAACTGTTGTAAAAAAAAATTTAGGTAGATTAACAAGATTATACATTAAGGCAGAACAAGAAAGACAAATAAGCTATCTAAAGGATGGGCCTTATATATCTAGCGAAGAAGCTGTTGCAATTTATACTACTGCAGTTCATTGGCTAGAGAGTCGTAGATTTATTCATATTCCATTTCCTCCATTAAATTATAAACATGACACGAAACTACTTATTTTAGCATTAGAACGCCTAAAAGAAGTATATAGCGTAAAATCAAGGCTTAATCGTTCACAACGTGAAGAGTTGACATTAATTGAAAATGCTTATGATAATCCACACGAAACTCTAGCCAGAATAAAAAGACATTTATTAACTCAAAGAACATTTAAAGAAACAAATATTGAGTTTATGGACTTATATTCTCATTTAATACCTGTTTATGAAATAGACCCATTGGAAAAAATTACTGACACATACTTAGACCAGTATTTATGGTATGAATCTGACAACAGAAAACTGTTTCCGAATTGGGTAAAGCCATCGGATAATGAACCGCCTCCACTGCTTGTATATAAACTATGTAATGGGATAAATAATCTTGACGGATTTTGGAAGTTTGATGATGATTCAGTTGGTCTTTTGGTTGAGACTCAATTTGAACAAATCATGGAAAAAATTGACTTAACTTTGCTAAATAGACTTTTAAGATTAATTACCGATCACAATATTGCTGACTATATCACAAGCAAAAATAATATTAATGTAACATATAAAGATATGAATTATTTGAACTCTTATGGAATTATTCGTGGTTTACAATTCTCTTCATTTGTTTGTCAGTATTATCTCTTGATTGTTGATTTGCTATTACTTGGATTGACTCGAGCAAATCAAATTGCAGGCTCACCAAGCCATCCTAATGAATTTTTAAAGTATTCAGATAAAAAGATAGAGCTATCTCATCCAATTAGATTGTATTGCAGATTTGTTGATAAGTTATACATAATTATTAAACTTAGTAAACAAGAAATAAAAGAAATAGTTCAACGATACTTATCTGAAAACCCAGATTTTAGCAATAATCAAAATTTAATAGGATATAATAACAAGAAATGTTGGCCAAGAGAATCCCGTATGAGACTAGTTAAAAATGACGTAATTATAGGCAAAAGTGTCTATTGGGAACTATCTAATCGACTTCCAAAGAGTATAACTACATTAGAATGGGAAAGATCATTTGTTTCAGTATATTCCAAAAGTAACCCAAATCTATTATTTTCATTGGCTGGATTTTCAGTGAGAATACTTCCCACTTGCAGGATAGGAAAAAGAACTTTTGAAGCAAGCAATACATCTTTTATTGGTAATGAAGATTCCCAATATTACACTAGAGAAAGTACATGGCAATTGAGTAATAATGTGACAAAGGAAATTACATCTTATGTCTTTTTAATGGTAGACGAGTCAGAAATTAGAAATTTTGAAAATAGAGTTAGGCAGATTCTAATTACTTCAGGATCTGCAACATTTACTAAGATTGCGAACAAGTGGAATACGTGCTTGATTGGTCTAATGACATATTTTAGAGAGGCAGTTATTTATACTGAAAAATTATTGGACTTACTTGTAAGATGCGAAAACAAAATCCAAACTAGAATAAAAATAGGTCTTAATTCAAAAATGCCAACAAGATTTCCGCCTGTAGTTTTCTATACACCTAAAGAACTTGGAGGACTTGGTATGCTATCAATGGGACATATATTAATTCCACAAAGTGATTTACGCTTTACTAGACAAACTGATTTAGGAACAATTTCACATTTCAGAGCCGGAATGACTCATGACCAAGATGAGCATATACCAAATTTGTATCGCTATATTCAAACATGGGAAAGCGAATTTATAGAATCTCAACGTGTTTGGCTAGAATATTCACTTAAAAGGCAGCAAGCTCAGTTGCAAAATAAGAGGCTTACACTAGAAGATATAGAAGATAGTTGGGATAAAGGAATTCCAAGGATAAATACTTTATTTCAAAAAGATAGGCATACTCTTGCTTATGATAAAGGTTGGAGAATTAGACAGATTTTCAGGCAGTTCCAGATATTAAGAAATAATCCTTTCTGGTGGACTCACCAGAAACATGACGGTAAGTTATGGAACTTAAGCAACTATAGAACCGACATGATACAGGCATTGGGAGGGGTTGAAAGCATTTTAGAACATACATTATTTAAAGGCACATACTTTTCAACCTGGGAAGGACTTTTCTGGGAGAAATCATCGGGCTTTGAAGAGAGCATGAAATATAAAAAACTTACAAATGCACAAAGAAGTGGATTAAATCAAATTCCAAACCGTAGATTTACTTTGTGGTGGAGTCCTACAATTAATCGCGCAAACGTCTATATTGGTTTCCAAGTACAACTGGATTTAACCGGCATTTTTATGCATGGAAAACTTCCAACATTGAAAATTTCATTGATCCAGATTTTTAGGGCCCATTTATGGCAAAAAATACACGAGTCAATCGTAATGGATATCTGCCAGGTTTTAGATAATGAAGTTGATGCACTAGGGATTGAAATGGTACAAAAAGAAGCCATTCATCCTAGAAAAAGTTATAAAATGAATTCTTCTTGTGCGGATATTTTGTTATTATCATCTTATAAATGGGTAGCAACGAATCCATCTCTTTTACTGGACAAGAAAGATGATATTTCTTCTAATTCATTAATTAACACTAATAAATTTTGGATCGATATTCAGTTGAGATGGGGGGATTATGATTCACATGATATTGAAAGGTATTGCCGTGCAAAGTTTCTCGATTATACTAGTGACGCAATGTCAATTTACCCTTCTCCTACAGGAGTATTGATTGCAGTTGACCTAGCTTATAACCTTTATTCTGCATATGGAAATTGGATTCCAGGACTTAAGGAATTAATTCAGAAAGCTATGGCAAAAATTATGAAATCAAATCCTGCATTGTATGTTTTAAGGGAAAGAATAAGGAAAGGGCTTCAGCTATATTGCTCTGAACCTACTGAACCATATTTAAATAGCCAAAATTATAATGAACTGTTTAGCAACCAGACCACTTGGTTTGTAGATGATACAAATGTATATAGAGTTTCAATACATAAAACATTTGAAGGGAACCTAACTACAAAACCAGTAAATGGCTGTATATTGATACTTAACCCATGCAATGGAAAGCTATTTATGAAAGTAATACACACCTCTGTTTGGGCTGGCCAAAAAAGACTTTCACAATTAGCCAAATGGAAGACGGCAGAAGAAGTTGTTGCGCTTATCCGCTCTTTACCTATTGAGGAACAACCAAAACAGGTAATAGTTACAAGAAAGGGTATGCTAGATCCTCTGGAAGTTCACTTACTTGATTTTCCCAATATTGTCATTAAAGGTTCAGATCTAAGCCTTCCGTTTCAAGCACTCCTCAAGATAGAAAAATTTGGCGATTTAGTACTTAAGTCTACACAACCGTCAATGGTACTATTTTCCCTATATGATGATTGGCTTAAAACAATTTCTCCATTTACAGCATTTAGCAGATTAGTGTTAATTTTAAGGTCAATGCATATAAACCCCGAAAGAACAAAGGTGATTCTTAAACCAAATAAAAATATTATTACAATGCATAATCATATTTGGCCATCATTAACAGATGAAGAATGGGCTAGTGTCGAAGTTGCGATGAAAGACATAATATTGGATGATTACTCCAAAAAGAACAATGTACATATATCTGCACTGACACAGAGCGAAATACGAGACATTATATTAGGAATGGAAATAACTCCTCCTTCAATTCAAAGACAACAAATTGCAGAAATTGAGAGACAAGTTAAGGATCTTGCGAACAAAACGACTGAATGTTCGGATATTACTAGTTTAACTACTAAAACGGTCAACGTTCATGGCCAGGAAATTGTAGTCACGACTCAAACACAATATGAACAGAAGACTTTTTCTTCGAAAACCGACTGGAGAGCAAGAGCTTTAGCTTCAACGACTTTAAGCTTAAGAAGCGATAATATTTATATTTTATCTGATGATTCAATTCTTAACATTTCAAATAACTCGATTATCCCATATATTATCCCAAAAAATTTATTGAAAACATTTATTGAAATTTCAGATTTAAGGACGCAGATTGGAGCATTTATGTATGGTAAAAAAATCGTTGAATCAATCGGGAAAGGAAAATGCTATTCCGAAAATAGTTGTGAAATGGAAACTGTTATTGAGATAAGATGCTTAGTATTAGCTCCTCAACATGGCAATCAAAACTCTATTAATATGACTGACATTCTACCCAAAAACCCGGAAATTTCAGACTTGGAATTTATTGGATTAATAAAAACCAAAGTCCAAGAAGAGTTTTCTATAGCTATATCTGATATTGATTACTTATGGAGGATTTCTCAAAATAATTTGGATGTTCAAGTAGACAATATCGCGATGGTTAGTTGCAGCTTTACCCCAGGATCCACTACCCTTTCTGCAATTAAATTAGATCATGACTGTATTGATTGGTATAAAAATAACATTGAAAATAAGGACTTGAACTATGAAACTTTTAAAACTTGTTCATCAGATTATACAGAAAAAATCAAACTGATACTTTCGGAAACTTATAATGGGTTTTTTCTAATTCCGGAAGATGGCGTATGGAGCTACAATTCCATGGTGGTTAAGTACAATTATTCCTCTAAATGTTCATATATAGTGGATAAGCCCTAGTGCATTTTATGATGAGGTTCATAGACCACAACATTTTTTGCAATTTGCATATTTGGAAAACATAGATGATTTTGATGAATGCGGACTATTGGAAATAGATGAAATTTTTGAATAATTTTTTAATTATTATAATTTTTTTTTTTTTTTTGCAATAATTTTTTTTTCCGTTCCTATGAGTCATTTCATGCAACCTCGTATAATTAACCACCCCACTTTCACTTGACCTTAAATGCCTCTTTATTAAATTAAAACTTTAAAAATATGATTAAAACTTGAAAATTGAGCCTACAGTATGGAATACATAATTGATGGTTTATTTATTTTTATTGAATTAAGTTGAAAGATGCAGCAGATTCCTACCATACTAAAGAATTCAAAGTCTTGGTCAAATTCAACACAGAGATCTGAATATAACAAACATTCTAATAATTGGGTAGATTTTAATCTCAATGTTGAAAAACTGAATAATTGTTCGAATTCTAATTTTATTTACAAGTTTTTAAATACAAATCTTTCTAGGAACTATCATGGAAATTTGAATCATGCTAGATCAGAAAGATATCAGACAAAAAACGAAGGGGTAATTCAAAATTCATCGATAAAAGAAAATAAAGTTTTGAGACAAAAATTAGTCAATTCAAGGCCAGTTGAAATTGAATGCAAAACTTTACTTCCTAATTTATTTTCTGTGAATGGGCAAAAACATATTCCTTTTGACATTAATTTAAATCGATTTGATACTTTTGAAACTGAGAGTAAAAATTCTCATAAAAACAAACCACAAATAATTAATAGGAAATTAGGAAACGACTTGAATTATTTTAACACAAAAATTATTAACTCAAATCATTGCCCAAAGCTTGTACCAATAGCTTGTAATAATCTATTTCGTGCAACTTCTTTTTTAGAAGTCAAGCCAAATTTCAATAATTTCAACAATAACTCAAGTTTTTTGAGAAAAAATTCAAGTTTCATATCAGAGAATTATAGAAACAACGGTATAAAATCTAATATCAATGTGTCTTGTATTCAAGAAAAAAATTACAGTTCAAGTAATCTAACTAATAGTCAAAAAAAAATTAGTTATTCAGCGAATCAAGAAAATTCTTCGATATTGTTGAATAGCAAATCAAAAAATCTAAAAATGCCAAATTATTTCAGTTCTAAACTCTTTATAAGAAATCTTCCAAAAGTTTCAATTAATAATTTAAGTTCAAAGCCAATTTACCATATAGATGGTCTTGAATCCAATGATAATGGAATGGAAGTAAACTTGACGAGTATAAAGATGTTTTCAATACTTGGGTTTGGGTCAACCAGTTTAGTTTATTCAGCAGTTTGGAGAGGGACTGAAGTTGCCGTAAAAATATTGGGTAACTATGCAAAAAGTATTAAATCATCCGATTGCAATCACTTAAATCTAAGTATTAATAAAGCAATTAAACACATGGAAATTACCAAAAAAGATTGCCAACGTTACTTAGAATTTAGAAATGAGATTAGAATCATGAATCTGTTACGTCATCCAAATATTGTACAGTATATGGGAGGCAATATTAGTTCAAATCCGCCATTTTTGATATGTGAATTTTGCTCTGGAGGCACTCTTTTTAACTTATTACATGGAGACTCAAAAAAATGTTTAGAATCGAACAGTTTTTCTTTTTCTGGACCATCTGTTAACTTATCTTTGTACCAAAGGATAAAAATTCTGCAGGATATTGCTCGAGGGATCCATTTTTTGCACTCAACAAATCCACCAATAATTCACAGGGATATTAAGTCATTAAATATTTTCTTATCATTGCCAATTAAATCTAATGCTGACGTCCCAATTGCTAAAGTTGGAGATTTTGGCCTCTGCCAGCAATTATTCTCAGACAAGGGTTTTATAAATGGATCTGGAAATTTGGTTGGTACATACCAGTGGATGGCACCTGAAGTGTTAACAAGCCAAATCTACAACGAACATATAGATGTATATAGCTTTGGAATGATCATGTATGAAGTTCTCTCAAACAGGACACCTTTTTTTGAATTAGGAGTTGATGTAAGCCCAGAAATATTGGCTGATGAAATCATTAAAGGTATTAGACCTACATTGAAGTATATAGTTAACGATGTACCTATCGAAATAAAAAACATAATGATTCGATGCTGGGACCCGCAACCTTCCAAGAGAGGGACGATGCTTGTAATAATTAATGAATTACAGCATTTTATTGAAAAAATAGGGAATTAAATACGAGGAAAACTAATAAACTTGAGTTAATATTGATTGGTTTAAAGAGTTAAAATGAAACTATTTTTTCTAATTTCTTACTTAGATTAAGAATTGCTTGTTTATTCGTAGAAATGACATTTTCATTCAAACATTTAGATTTTAGAATAACTAGTATATGGTCATTGGAATTATAATTAAAATTTATATCTTTGAATTCAGTTTGAACAAAAATCACCACCTCATCTGCTTTGAGAGGGTTAAAAGTACACATATAACAGCTGATATAAAGCGTATTGTAAAGCGTAGGGGGTGTTGAATTTAAAGAACCAATATTCAAATGCTGTATAATTTCCAATATTGATTTGGATGAAAAGCATTCAACCACTTTATTAACCAGTATAGTCGCTTTTTTATCTTTATCGCTTGTTAAAGACATTTCCAAACTATTAGTTGTGGGTTCAATAATTGGCGTTTGGTACGAAATATTGACTAAGTCTTTGCTTTCTGTAGGATAAATATACTGTAATATACGAGCTTCTGCTTCAGCGTGTTTTTGCGCCTTTGTAAAGTCTAATTTTCTAGAAAAACAATGCGACTCCATAACATTAGGGCACCATGTGTTCTCACGCCACTTAACAAGCTTAACTTCTACGCATAAGGATTTTAACAGGTCAAGAAGGTCCTCAAGTTGATTAATATTGACTCTACCTACTTTACTACATTCGATATAACTCATTTGTTTATTTAATAGCAATAGATTGTTAAAACATTTAAGGTAGCGCGGTAATTCAAATTAAGCTTACATTCAAACGTGGGTTCTAAAGTTTTAATTTAAAACATGAAATAATGAATTTTGGAAGGACAATTTATTTTTCGATCAGTTCATTCTTCAGAGAAATGACCCAAAAGTTTCTCAGCGCTGAAGAAGAAATTTTTATGCTAAATAATAGATTTGCACCAGAAGAAAAAAAATACTTCTTAAAAGAATTTCACGATATTATACTATTCACATACAGGAACGAATTTAAACATATTATCATAACTAGAAATGCAGTACAACTGACAAAAAATTATTCGAATAATATAAACCCCTGATGTCGGTTGGGGATGCATGTATAGAGTGACCCAAATGTCGATAGCTCACGGTATATGCCAATTTATGAAGAGGTCTCTGGGCAATTTAAATATCGAAAAAATTTTGAATAACTTTCAAGATAATGAAAGTGCAAAATTTTCAATTCATAATATGGTAAATATTGGTCTGATTGAATTTGGAATTGATCCTACATCTTGGATTGGACCAACAACATCATCAATGATCGCAAATAAGCTGATAAATGATAATAGAAGCATTATATCTAATATTCAGATTGCGAGTATTACCTATGCAGAAGGCACTATTTATAGGGATCAAGCGGTTAAACACTTTTCAGAAGTAGGTTCAGATAGCTGTACTTTTGTATGGCTTTGCATGAAGTTGGGTACGTCCAAATTCAATATTAACTCATATAAGAAAACAGTAATTTCAATGAGTAATGTCTCACAGTTCATATGTATTATGGGAGGTAATAATTATTTGTCAGGAGCTTTATTAATTGTTGCATTTAGCAATTCCTTTTTGTATTGCTTAGATCCGCATATTAAAGTACTTCCATCATTTTCCGATAAAAACTTTATTAGGGATGACTTTATTCAAAAAGTTCCGACAAAGATTTATTGGGGGGAACTGAATCCATCCTTATCCATGGTTTATATTTGCCGAAACCTTGAGGATTTTGATGATTTGTGCAGCAATTTAACTAGAATTAATTCTGATTTATTTGAAGTCATAAATAATTGTGATTTTGAAGTAAAGAGTATAAATGAATTAGATTCTGGGTTTTTAGTTGTATAATGCCTTAAATTGGCAGTTTTAAAAAATGGGGATTGAACCTATTATTTCCATATTAGTTATCAAATAGGGGTATTCCAGACCAGGAACATTGGCATTTGGATGAGGAGTTACTTTGATTGAATATTGTAACTCTTTGATATCGTCTATGGAACCGGAAATTATTCTTCCATTAGAGTCTTTCAAGTAATTAATTTGTTGCGTTTTAAATGTAAACATAAATTCCGGTTGATTTGCTTGTATTTTGCAATCCTTAAAAGAAAACATTAAATCTGAGATTTCTGCTCCTATCAGCTCTACATCTCCTAATTGAAGAATTTTTGTATTTAAGCAAAGCCCCATCTTTTTAAGTTTTTTTATGTTTGAGCAAAGTTGTCTATATGCTACATCCCCACAATGCAATCTCAGCTTATGCTCGTCGCATTTAAGATATGATTCCATGAATTTTGGGAGAATGTATTCTTCAAAAAATGACATAAAGTCAGTTAATTTAAAATTTGGATTGATCGCCTTCATTTCTTTAACGACTTTAGATATTTTATTTCCATTATATATAGTTTTAAAATATTCATTTTCAAATATATTTTTCAATAATAGCATATCCTTAAGTTTTACGCCAAGCCTGTCCCGTAAAGAATAATTGTGTAGTGCAACAGAATTTTCTACTATTGGAACTATAGTTTTGCCTTCAATATTCTTATTTATAATTTTCTTATTGCTAGTTTTAATCTCACTGTTACTTTCTTTATTACAATCTGACTTCCAGCTTGAAAGCTCTCTTTCTATCACATTCCTATTGGTTTCATCATAAAATAAAACTTTTATTATTTCTATTTGCCTTGAAAAAAGGTTGCTTGAAAGGAATCGAGAGAAAATTGAAGAAATTTTAGCTGTAAAAAATTTAATATGGGATAAAAATCTATTAATTTTATACAATTCTGCAATATTTATGAAATAAACCGAAGAATAGAAATTTCTAAATGGTAAATTACTGTAAAACTTGAAATATAAATTATCAAATTTTTTCTTCAAAAGTGCAATATCATCCTGTAGTATTTTGTCACTCTTAATTTCACTTTTTAATTGTGAAACAAATTTATTAAAATATGAATTAAATGTTGAATAACATCTTCGTTTTCTAAAATTTAAATTATTAAGTTGAGTGAAATTCATATAATATTTGTTGCTCTGATAAAACAAGAAAATATTTCTGCATATAGAAATATCCTGTTGAAGGTTGTATCTCAAGCTATTTATGCAAACTTTTGTTAAGGCATGGTTACTAAGCCCTTCCATTAATAAATATTAATGTTTAAAATATATGAAGTATTACAAATAAAACTAAGATCATTAATTTTTTTGGAATGATTCCATTGAAATATAATAAGATAAATTTTAATCTGAGCATTAAATTTAAAAACTAAATAAATATACCGCTGTGTATAATGAGCTTGTAAAGAAATACCTGATTTTTTTTTTAATGAAAAGAAAAGATAAAAATGAAATTATAAATGCGAATTACATTGCAGGTAAGTCTTGGTTAGCTGAGGAGGTTAATAATAGATTAAAAGAAAGAGACAAAATCTTTAATGTTTGTGGAGATGAGTTTGAAAGTAATAAATGGTTTCAATTAATGAACAAATTTTCTAAATATGGAGAAATAACTAGAGGGAACAAAATAAAATTATTTGAAAATAGCCGGGATTCATACTTGTCGATGATTGAAAGTATTGATTCAGCGAAAAAGAGAGTATGGTTTGAAACATATATCTTTGAGGAATGCGAAACTGGAGAAAAATTTGTTAATTCGTTTTGTAAAGCATCACAAAGAGGATGCGAAGTTATTTTACTGCTAGACGCTTTTGGTAGCTCTAAATTCCCAAAAAGATGGGAACAAAAGTTACTAAAAAATAATGTGAAGGTTATATGGTTTAATCCCATTTCTCAAATTTTTAAGGATACCTTTTTATTCAGAAATCACAGAAAGTTATTAATTGCTGATGAAAAGGCATATTGCGGATCAATTAATATTACTAACCGAATTAATGACTCATCGTTGAATGACGAAGTCAATATCAAAAATTACAACATAATTTGTAACTCGGCGTATAAACAACTAATTTTTTTATTTAAACAAATAATTTATTCAATTTCACCAATAAAGGTTAATAAGCTTTGTTTCTACGATGTACACACGGAAATAGAAGGCCCTGCAACTTACGATCTCGGAAAAGTTTTTATCGACTCACTCAAAGAATCTAAATGTGAACAAATTCCAATAATATTCCAAAGACCGAAAGAAATAAAAAATGGCACTATATTACAAGTACTATACAGTAATACAAGAAGGCAGCATAGAGGAATTCAAAATGTTTTAAATATTGCAACAAAAAATTCAAATAGTTATATTTATCTCACAACATCTTATTTTTTTCCTCCAAGTTTTCTACGTAGAGCCATTCAAACTGCAATTAATAATAATGTAAAAGTTTCGATGTTGTTATCAGGTAGATCCGATATTCCAGGAGATACAATTGCAACAAAGTATTTAATCAAAAGGTTTATTCAAAACAATGTAAGATTTTTTTTTACAAGAAATATTCACTGTCACGCTAAATACATTACAATAGATGGGATATGGTCATCTTTTGGAAGTTTTAACTGGGATGGGTTTTCTGCGAATCGAAATTTGGAAGTTTCTGTAGCGTCATTCGATTCAAAGATTGCAAGCCAGTTAATGAAAATGCACTCAAAAATGACGCATTCATTTCAAAGTACAGAACAAACAATAAATCAATGGAATGAGCAATCTAGGCTCACCAGAGTTTGCTCAAAAGCTGCATATATACTTATCAAATTTGTAAATAAGTATTTGTAACAATATTTTACAAACTTCAACTGTTATATTTTTGCGCGCATAAAGTTGCGCCATTTGGGAGGTCATATTTTACATTACCAATAATTTTAGGTTTAGTATTAATTGATTTTTAGAGATGAGTGTAGGTACTCCAATGGAAAATCAAGAGATTATTTCCAAAAAAAGAAGGTATAGAAAGGATAAGCCGTGGGATACCGATGATATTGATCACTGGAACGTTCCTAAATTAACACCCGAAGATAATCCTCATGGACTTTTAGAAGAAAGTAGTTTTGCAGTGCTATTTCCAAAATATCGTGAAAAATATTTACGTGATATTTGGCCAGATATACGTAATGCCCTGAAAGCCCATCATATTAAATGCGAGCTTGATTTAGTAGAAGGATCTATTACTGTAAGAACGACAGGCAAGACTTGGGACCCGTTTATTATTATACGCGCTAGAGATATGGTAAAACTCTTATCAAGAAGCGTACCATTTCATCAAGCAGTTCGAATTCTAGGTGATGGGGAGGATGATAACAATCTTGGCTGCGACATAATAAAAATCGGACATAGGAATAAGGAGAAGATGGTTAAAAGACGTCAGAGACTAGTAGGCCCAAATGGATCTACATTAAAAGCTATTGAATTGCTAACAAATTGCTACGTGTTAGTTCAAGGTCAAACAGTTAGTGTAATTGGATCATATAAAAGCTTAAAGCTCGTGCGCCGAATAGTAGAAGATTGTATGAATAATATACACCCAGTCTACCATATCAAAGAACTCATGATAAAGAGAGAATTAGAAAAAGATGAAAGATTAAGAGGAGAAAATTGGGATCGGTTTTTACCAAAATTTAAAAACAAATGTGTAAAGAGGAAGGTGAAGAAACAAATGAAAAAGAAAAACAAGTCAATATTCCCACCTGAGCCTACTCCTAGAAAAGAAGATATGTTACTCGAAACTGGTGAGTACTTTTATAGTGAATTGGAAAGAAAAGCTAAACAAATTAAAGAAAGAATATCTGAGCAAAAAGAGAAAAAAAATGAAAAACATAAAGAAAGAGAAAAGATTTATGTTCCTCCGAATGAAAAATTGTTTTTAAAAAATAAAATAAGTAACCAAAACGAAATTAATTATAAAACTTTTGGGCAGAATCTCG